>NC_086450.1:101630808-101853308 GCF_028390025.1 Pseudophryne corroboree | reverse complement strand
TATTATTTTTGTAGTCACTCAGATGTTCTCTGATAAATTATATCGTTTTATATATTATTTTACATTTGTATGCAAATAATGCCATTGTGGAATAAGTCTTGAAGTTACAAACGTCAGTGGAGACGAACTCGTAAACAAAACGACATTTCATCAACACATTTACAGTATTTTATATATAGCGTAATATTTGACGTTTCCCCACTATCACAGTGGGTAAGTGGGCACCGTGGGACAGTTTTGATAGAACCAAGAGTGAGGACACAGAAAGTGTAAATTGAAAAGATAATGAAGAGCAGTAACACAGGCAGGATCGATACAACAGGGCAGTTTAGATAATCTATTGTCTTGTACTTCTCAAAGACATGAATAGCATTAAAAGCGGCGATTGGCCTCCAAGAGTGAGGGGGGCATTGTGTGTGTGTGTGTGTGTGTGTGTGTGTGTGTGTGTGTGTGTGTGTGTGTGTGTGTGTGTGTGTGTGTGTGTGTGTGTGTGTGTGTGTGTGTGTGTGTGTGTGTGTGTGTTTGCTACAATGTAACATTTTTATAATGTATACTGATCTAACGAACAAAATGATATATAAGGATTGATAGCATGTAAATTGTAGCACACATGTGATCAGCTAATATAAGTAACGTACACTATTTTCTAAGCATTTCCCATAATGTGCTGTATATACAATTTGCAATAACTATGATGACCAATATTTATTTTATAGGGGCTGAACAAATGACATGTAGAATAATATTGGCCACATAAAGAACCACATATTGGGGATTCCAAACGAATTTAGGTGCTGATTGCGTTAAATTGAGCTAATTAAGAGTAGTTTGGATTCTTATAGAGAACGTCGAGAACTGGATATAACACGGTAATTACCTGTGTTGGGCCCTGTGTCTTTTTATCCACACTGATCTGGTTACCTGGGGGTGGCTGAGGGGATGAGGTGAGGCATGAGGCATTAGCTCAGTCTTGTGTCTGCAGCACAATCACTCACCCCAGTCATATGTAGCCAGGCAAGCTGATCAGCTAGTCAAATACTATTTTTCAGCCAATTAATTCCTGCTCTTTCCCGTGACCCCCATTTCATGGTAGTTTACTTGGCTGGAGCTGAACCAATGAATTCCTAACTGTCCAGGACATAGATGAGAACCATTGATGGCACCCGAATTACACCCTATTATCTGGAAGGGGAGAGAGAGGGAATGGGGGTGTACTGCATTGTGTCTGCGTTTCTGTAAACTCCAACCTGACCTACATAGGCAGCGGCCAATATTATTCCTCCCCAGTCAGCCAGGCTCACACATTCGTTTTACACGGTTCTTTTATTGTTCCTGTGGATGCACCTGAAAGTTATCACATCATGCATACATGTTTATGCAAAATAACAAAAGACAAAACTGTAACATGTTTATTTTTTATTAAAACCCATCTAAAGCGTATGTATTAAAAGATAAGCAGACTTTAGCCTTTTATGTCCATTCATCAATGATCTATGTGTCAGATTAGGTGACAGTGTTGGTCTGGTCAACGAGATAATGTTTATCTCCTCTGATACACTTCTGTTATGCTTGGATTTCCATACTATTTATAATTACTGCAGTATGATGATTATTTCAATAATAATTATAATTTAATAAAATACAATGTTACTAATAGGAAACCGTTTATTGCATACAGAGTTAAGCAACCTATGGTTAATTAATATATGATGTAGAACTATAAGTGTCAGCATTCCCTGTAGACTGATTGGGCATTCTGGTACTAATAGTTCCACAATTTGGAAAAAGCCATCTGTTGCTGAACTATATGGAACACGCGATTACCTATATCAATATCCCACTGTCGTTGTGATTATAGCAAAGTATTTAATACTGGTAATGGTGGTAACAATTTATTTAAAGGGTGACAATTTTACATGTTTATACAATTATATTTTAATTGTATTTGCACGATTTGTTTATGCTTTGTATTTCCTTTGCAGCCTATGACACATGGTGTGGTGTGGCTCATGGGTGTACGAAAAAGCTTGGACTAAAGATTTGCGGTAGGTGGTAAAATAAACTACTGTAACGTATAACTTACATTGGCCAGGGAATCATGTTTATTCAGCGTTATGCTTACTTAAGATTAAAAATAAGTGGCTTTGAAATGCTGAAAGTATGTGACACAAACAAAAAGAAAAAGTCTGCTGTAGTTAAAAACATAATTTATCTAATTTATTGAAATAAATCAAGTTCATTAGATACATTATTTGACCATAAACTCGTTTATCGAGCTTATTACATAGACTTTAGCGCCCCCTAGTGGAAGTAGAAAGAATGGCTTAGCTACTTTAGCACGGATTGAATACTGTACAGAGGCAGAACTCTGGGAGGCAATGGAGTCATCTGCCGCCGGGCTCCTGCTCTGAAGGGGGGCACCTCTACTCCCATTCTGTAACACCATTGAATTAAGTTAATTGATAGCTGTCGCTGTCTTTTCAGTGGCCGACTTCCTCACTGATCCCTGCACCTTACAAATCACACCCTCTTTATTATACTGAATATACACATTTTACATGTATCACATGCAGGATTAGAAACCACAACCTATTACACTGGAAGCAGACACCTTACTGATGAAGCTGTTTGCTCCTGGATAGGAAATATGAGCATTCTACCTATATGAAGTTACTTCTCTGACAATTACACGTAACTTCATATAGTTAGAATTCTCAGGCTTCCTGTACAGGAGCAAATAGCTCCATCAGTAAAGTGTCTGCTGTTAGTGTAACAGGTCATGGGTTCTAATCCTGGGTATGACTGCTAAGAAATGTGTGATTTAAAATAAAAGACAATTAAATGTATAAATACAGTATATACATTTTTTCTCAGAACACTCCACACACACACACACACACACACACACACACACACACACACACACACACACACACACACACACACACACACACACACATATATATTTGTTAATATAGGAAATAGGGGGGCACCAATATTTATCTTGCCTCCGGGCAACTGTGATGAACTTACGCCACTGATACTGTATACTGTATGGGAAGAATAAGAAGAAAAATCAAAAGGTCCATATTTGTATTTGTGTACTTTATTACTTTATAACTTATTTATTACTTGATAAGGAGAACAATAACTTGTTACGTTGCTATATTATACATGAATTTCTATCTGACTTAGCTATCAGCTTTTATAATTGAATACTCATTAAGAGATAATAAAATACTGTATTTAAAATATATATGATGAAGCAGAGATGTTTTAAGCTCCCAGATGTATCAATGTTATTGAATCCAATATACATCCTCATGTTTAGGAAAGTATTGGTCCATAGAAAATATCCACAAATTCATTCTATGTAACTCTGCTATACAGCTGTTGTCACATTGACAATTAGGGATAGGCAAAATGTTTTAAGACTATGCAACGTGTATCTACTTACAGAGGTAGGTGTATAGCACTTAGTTTTGTGATTTGTTGTGGAAATGTATTTACAATAGAAGTATATCATCATTAGCATAGATAGGGTAACCTATCATGAAAGCTAATGGACCATCCTATCTGTCTTATTTTTGTTTATATTGGTCAATTGTTAGTAAATGTAATGACTAATTTTTACCTTAATAGACATTAGCAGTTTAATTAGTTAGCAGGGCTGACAAAACACTATGCCAGCATCAAATGTCAGATACCCCCCCTTATGTTTGTTTTTTTTAAGTCATATTTTGGCTATGGCTAAGCTATAACAGTGATTGTATGCAATGTCTATTCACACAATAGCCACTTCATTACAGGCACTCTATTATGCGATGTTAATCAGTGGCATCATACAGGCATGATATGGCAATCTGGGAGTTGGCATGGGGTTAATATTGTAAATGATTTGGAGGCCCAGGGGGATTTTGGTAATGGTGGGAGCAATGGAATCATAGAGTGTAGACAATCTCTCAAGCTTATCGGTCTACAATATACTGGTCTCCTGGGAAGAAAGATTAATGAGAGGGACATTAGACAGGCAGAAGTCAGACCTGTTTGGGTGAGATAGCCTATCCGCAAGATCCTTTGAACACGTTTTAAACCAACCATTTCTTCCTCTATCAATGAAGATTTAAAGAAGAATAGTCTGATATTTGGTTGTTTTATATTCTGTTGTGACAATCAGCTGTTTGTTATCTTTCTAGCCAATCACAATAAGGTCCTTTCAGCCAGCATCATATATCTCAGAAAAATTATCTTGAAAACGCAGAACTTGTGTGTGTTACCGGCACACATGTTTATCAGGGTTCTGGAGGCTGTGTAAATTCAGCATATTAAGTAGCAGGCAGAAGTGATTATTCCAAAGGAGATTTTTGATCTATAAATAGCAGCTGGTATGGATTTAATGGAGCATTTTGTTACCAGCTCTTGCCTTCTCTCATCATCTTTTTAATTTAGTAAGGCAAGCAGAGCTGATACAGTAACGCATCACTGAACCTGTCTGCTAGATACACTAACCCATGCTTTTGTGTGAGACTCTGCCTTCCTACACCAGCTTCATTACAGGGTGGTGATACTCCAGAATCAGTTGATGTACATAGTAAAGGAAGATACTAAAGTATTTTGTAGCATTATAGCCTACTATAATATTTTACTGACACGCTCCTCCCCATAGCTGGAGTCCTGTGGGCCGCTAGTGGGTGGAGGACATAGAAACATAGAATTTGACGGCAGACAAGAACAGTGTCGGACTGGGGCATGAAGGGTCCACCGGGGGGATGCAGTTATAGGGGCCCATACTTAGGGGTGTGGCCAGCCTACAAAGGGGGTGTGGCCAGCCTCCACAGAGGCTTGAAATACACAATAGTTTAGTGCAGTGTAATGCAACATATCTACCATGTATAATACAAGTGCGCAGTCTGGCGCCTGGTCCCTAGAGGAAGGAGTGGGCCCTCAGGCAGTGGGGTCTATCGGTGGTTTCCCTGGTACCCCTGTGGGCCAGTCCGACCCTGGACAAGAAACACTTGGCCCATCGAGTCTGTCCTTTTATACCTTGTACATTATATAGGACCTTAGTAAGCATAGTTGAATAGGTGAGCATATTCATGGCATACATTCTGACAGTATTTTCAGAATGGATGTTAGGAAACTTGTTTGGAAAATTAAACCTTGGCGCAGGGTTGCACCAAACTGCTGATTATTAATGAAAACCTCCATTAGATTTAACTTTTCTTTCTTTTATGTACATTAGCTACATGAGAATGTATATAGGGCCTAATTCAGACCTGATCGCTGTGCTGCAAATTTGCAGAGGTCTGCGATCAGATAGTCGCCACCCAGGGAGAGTGAAAACCCGCCCCGTGCAAGTGTGCAAATACTGTGCAAAAATTTTTGTCAGGCAGCGGACAGCTGCAAATCCATTCGCATCTCACTCACCATCGAATGTTTTTTCCAGTCTGTGCAGTGTGTGCAGTCTGTGCGCAGCTCAGAACTTACTCCTCCAGTGCAATAGAATCAGGTTGATCGGGGCCGGAGCTGACGTCAAACACCCTCCCTGAAAACGCTTGGGAACGCCTGCGTTTTTCTTGACATTCCCACCCACAAACGTCCACTTCCTGTCAATCACCATGCGTACTCCGTGCGTTTGAAATTTTCGCACCATTCTTTTGCTGTTTGACATCGGGCTTGCACATTGCAGTGCATACGCATACACAGTCATTCAATAATCGTCTGCTGTGCAAATTCGCACAACAGCTTTCAGGTCTGAATTAGGCCCAAAATTTGGGTAGTGGGTGCTAATGACAGTGGCTAGTGAGTAGAGTGGCTTCTGTAATGAAAAAAGAACGTCAGTACTGGAATATAAGAAGTATATATGTTAATATAATATACATTTTGGCAGTATATGTAGAAACAGAAACAAAGAAAATGACTGACAGCCAATGATCGCTAATGCTATACATATGTGTATCTACTGTATGTTTAGGTGTGACAGCAATATGCAGTAGTGGCATATACGTATATAGGTTGTGTATTGTATGTGTGATGGCGGTCAGATATACAATATTATGTCTGTGTGATGAGTATAAAGCAAATTAACTAATTCCAAATTACTATATATATATTTTTCTTGATTTGCAAAGTGAAGATTTTTATTCATTATTAACTATTACTATCTCCTAAAGTAATGTAGAAAGTATATAATGTATATATCTGTCCTAAGAAAATTCTTTCTAATGTACAAAATGCTTGATGATAATTTGCAAGTTCTTAGTTACAAATATAAATAGGTGTATTTATGTGTACTTTTAAGTACGAGTTGGCAGTGATTAGAAATTCCAATGTATGTCTATGTAGGTATGACAGAGCTTCTAGGTAAAGGTCGTTAGAGGTAAGATGGTGTCAAAGGAGCAGTTTAAGACTTGTTTTTCCAGTGTTCTTGAGCTGGCAGTGGCTCCCGCAGTCACCCATTACATGCACTACCTTCACAGCTGGAGAACTCTTGTGTGACAGCCTCAGGACGATGGTATTTTACCCTTTACTATAATGGGGGACAGTTATGAGAATGGTTTTAAAAATAGTTGAAATTAGAAAGCAGTCAGATCACGTCACACTTCTTGTACAGTTTAGAACAGGGATGAGCAAACTTGTATACTTCAAGGCAGAGGCATCACAAGGAGGGTGAGGGGGGGAGTAGGCAGCAGCACACAGGTGTCATCTTTTAGGGGGTGACACCAAAATGCCAAGTCCACCGCTGCGATTGGGATCCGGGAGCTGCAATGTGACATTATATGCAGCGCCCGGCTCCTATCACTATGAAAGAGCCAGCTATGCAGACAGTCTCCGGGGGCAGCCCAGCGTCTTGATGTCAATGGATGACTTCCTATGAGGCCACGCCTCCATAGTGATGTCAAAAGGAGACTTCCCGCGAGGCCACATCCTTTTCCTTGAGGCCACACCCCTTTCCGTGTGTGTGTGTGTGTGTGTGTGTGTGTGTGTGTCATGGGGGCTAATAGCTGCACCAGGTGTCACCGATCCCAATGTAGGCATTGCTTCAAGGGCCACCCGTGAGGCCCTCTAGCCTTCAAAAAAAGGCTCCACATTTGCGAAGGTGCAGCGCCGGGAGTAAATTGGCCTTACATTTGCCGTATATTGGCCCCAACACATTTGCATTGAAAATATGTATATTCGCCCAAACATAGGATTGTTTTATGACTGACCATGTGACCAGCAGATGGCTAGTGATCATGCTGCCATGATGATGGGCCTATTTTTATGTGGAGGCCTGGAGCTGAAGCTCCATCCGCCCCATTGTTAATCTGGCCCTGCACATGCCCATCAGATGTCCCAACATTTTTCTCACATGCCCATTAGATCTCTCAACATCCCATTGGCAACCAGCATTCCCCTTGGCAACAGAGCATAAAACCATGACACCCAGGTCGTGAAACCCCTGGCAACAAGCATGACACCCAGTGCATGATACCCCTGGCAACGAGCATGACACCCAGTGCATGAAACCCCTGGCAACGAGCATGACACCCACAAAGAAAACTAAGGTTTCCTTCCCTTGCGCCTGAAGGCTGCAGCTGGCAAACTGTTGATAAATGGTGAACAGTAAGCTATATATCCAAATCTTCACAAGTGGAAGGATTTATATTTTGATGTACACCTCAAGCCAATTGCAATACTCTCCTAATGAAGCGACACTTTCTTTAATAAGCTGGACGCTTTCACATAAAGTTATCTTTCAACTTCAAAGCAGACAGCTGTCTAGCAAGTGTTTGCAGAGCCAGCGACCCGGACCTCACAGGGATCAGGTTGATCTCAGTCGGAAAGGATTTATTCATACAACCATAAAATACATATAGATGAAACAGTAAAATGAGGGGAAACAGAGTGAGTCGTACCCTCCCTGAGAAGCCTGTGGCTGGGAAGTCCCGAGATACCCCAGCTTGATGAAACCGGCAACAGCCTCAAGCTTAAGGTAAGGCAACGATCAAACACATCCTGTCTCCTCCGTGCAGCACTTTGTCATCAACATTTTTCAGAGGTACTGTAACCTCCTTTCTCAAGATGTCATCTTGAGAAAGGAGGTTACCTCTGAAACATGCTG
This sequence comes from Pseudophryne corroboree, assembly GCF_028390025.1. Classification (NCBI taxonomy): domain Eukaryota; kingdom Metazoa; phylum Chordata; class Amphibia; order Anura; family Myobatrachidae; genus Pseudophryne; species Pseudophryne corroboree. Next base: position 101,845,204 of record NC_086450.1, on the reverse strand, counting down.
ATGGAAGGGTACGACTCACACTGTTTCCCTTCATTTTACTATTTTATCTATATGTATTTTATGATTGTATGAATAAATCCTTTCTGACTGAGATCAACCTTCTATGTCCTGCATGATCCTTGTGAGGTCCGGGTTGCTGGCACATGAAACCCCTAGCAACGAGCATGACGCCCAGCGCGTGAAACGTGCTGGCAACGAGCAGGTAATTTAAAAGTAATTAAAAGCTTTACTGTAGGTCATAATATATATATATAATATGGTGGAATTTTTTTTATTCCCTGGGGTAGCCAAGGTCTGTTGTTGCAGGGTCAAAAACTGTGGTGTAAAGTAGTCTTTTCCTGCGAGGCCACGGCCATCTTTAAGTGAGACCACGCCCAGTTTAGCTAGGTCACACCCCCTCAAAATAGTTTTTAAAAAAAAATGTCTATGGGGGGGGGGGGGGGGGGGGGTGTTACATTTTTGACTGTTCGCAACTGGGAGCCAAATTATCTAGAAACGTCTTTGGTACCAGTGCTGAGTACAGCCTCCTCTCACACATCATGTATAACATACACTAAAGTAAGCTCTTACTTTTCGGATAGAACATAATAAAGGGTACTTTAGCAAGAACAGATTCTTATGGAGCAGTAGAGCAATGCACCAGCTAATGGAAGAAGTCCGGTGGAACAATGATGTTCTTTTAATTTTTAAGTGAAAAATGAGTACAAATGAGATAAATGCAGGGAAAGGGTGTACTGTACACTGTATGTTTCTGTACATAAAAGCGGTGGTTCTAAAGTGCTTGGTATGACATATTTGGACAGTGCATCTATTTAGATTTTACCACCTTCCCGCAAACCAAGACGCACTTCTACTTTGTCCAGTTACCACTCTGCGCTGTATCTTTGGCATCCTCTTAGTAAACCTATGGCATCATGATGTCGCACCTAGGGGGCAGCCAGATCTGGTAAGTAGAGCACCGCTCTACACATCCTAAGGATACCGTAGCAGTACTGTCCGCAGGGTGCCATCCACCGCACCCTGCAAGCTGCATACAAGTGCCGCGGGGCAGTGACAGTGCTGCCCCCCAGGGACCTGCACTCTGCGTGACAGCACCTCTTGCACAGCACAAGTTAGGACCCTGTGATCACTCACCAAGGTATGTACCTTGAGGAGCGCTTTGCAGAACAGATAGGTGATTTGCACTACACATCCAGTGTTCTTTGTAAATTAGATGCACTGTTCCAGTGCTTTGCCCATTTTTCCGACTGCATTCCATATGGACAGAAAACCCCGTGAGATGAGCGCCGGAAATTTTTCGGGTTTTGTGTTTTGGTTTTGGGTTCGGTTCCGCGGCCGTGTTTTGGGTTCGACCGCGTTTTGGCAAAACCTCACCGAATTTTTTTTGTCGGATTCGGGTGTGTTTTGGATTCGGGTGTTTTTTTCAAAAAACCCTAAAAAACAGCTTAAATCATAGAATTTGGGGGTCATTTTGATCCCAAAGTATTATTAACCTCAAAAACCATAATTTACACTCATTTTCAGTCTATTCTGAATACCTCACACCTCACAATATTATTTTTAGTCCTAAAATTTGCACCGAGGTCGCTGTGTGAGTAAGATAAGCGACCCTAGTGGCCGACACAAACACCGGGCCCATCTAGGAGTGGCACTGCAGTGTCACGCAGGATGTCCCTTCCAAAAAACCCTCCCCAAACAGCACATGACGCAAAGAAAAAAAGAGGCGCAATGAGGTAGCTGACTGTGTGAGTAAGATAAGCGACCCTAGTGGCCGACACAAACACCGGGCCCATCTAGGAGTGGCACTGCAGTGTCACGCAGGATGGCCCTTCCAAAAAACCCTCCCCAAACAGCACATGACGCAAAGAAAAAAAGAGGCGCAATGAGGTAGCTGACTGTGTGAGTAAGATAAGCGACCCTAGTGGCCGACACAAACACCGGGCCCATCTAGGAGTGGCACTGCAGTGTCACGCAGGATGTCCCTTCCAAAAAACCCTCCCCAAACAGCACATGACGCAAAGAAAAAAAGAGGCGCAATGAGGTAGCTGACTGTGTGAGTAAGATAAGCGACCCTAGTGACCGACACAAACACCGGGCCCATCTAGGAGTGGCACTGCAGTGTCACGCAGGATGTCCCTTCCAAAAAACCCTCCCCAAACAGCACATGACGCAAAGAAAAAAAGAGGCGCAATGAGGTAGCTGACTGTGTGAGTAAGATAAGCGACCCTAGTGGCCGACACAAACACCGGGCCCATCTAGGAGTGGCACTGCAGTGTCACGCAGGATGGCCCTTCCAAAAAACCCTCCCCAAACAGCACATGACGCAAAGAAAAAAAGAGGCGCAATGAGGTAGCTGACTGTGTGAGTAAGATAAGCGACCCTAGTGGCCGACACAAACACCGGGCCCATCTAGGAGTGGCACTGCAGTGTCACGCAGGATGGCCCTTCCAAAAAAACCCTCCCCAAACAGCACATGACGCAAAGAAAAAAAGAGGCGCAATGAGGTAGCTGACTGTGTGAGTAAGATAAGCGACCCTAGTGGCCGACACAAACACCGGGCCCATCTAGGAGTGGCACTGCAGTGTCACGCAGGATGTCCCTTCCAAAAAACCCTCCCCAAACAGCACATGACGCAAAGAAAAAAAGAGGCGCAATGAGGTAGCTGACTGTGTGAGTAAGATAAGCGACCCTAGTGGCCGACACAAACACCGGGCCCATCTAGGAGTGGCACTGCAGTGTCACGCAGGATGTCCCTTCCAAAAAACCCTCCCCAAACAGCACATGACGCAAAGAAAAAAAGAGGCGCAATGAGGTAGCTGACTGTGTGAGTAAGATAAGCGACCCTAGTGGCCGACACAAACACCGGGCCCATCTAGGAGTGGCACTGCAGTGTCACGCAGGATGGCCCTTCCAAAAAACCCTCCCCAAACAGCACATGACGCAAAGAAAAAAAGAGGCGCAATGAGGTAGCTGACTGTGTGAGTAAGATAAGCGACCCTAGTGGCCGACACAAACACCGGGCCCATCTAGGAGTGGCACTGCAGTGTCACGCAGGATGTCCCTTCCAAAAAACCCTCCCCAAACAGCACATGACGCAAAGAAAAAAAGAGGCGCAATGAGGTAGCTGACTGTGTGAGTAAGATAAGCGACCCTAGTGGCCGACACAAACACCGGGCCCATCTAGGAGTGGCACTGCAGTGTCACGCAGGATGGCCCTTCCAAAAAACCCTCCCCAAACAGCACATGACGCAAAGAAAAAAAGAGGCGCAATGAGGTAGCTGACTGTGTGAGTAAGATAAGCGACCCTAGTGGCCGACACAAACACCGGGCCCATCTAGGAGTGGCACTGCAGTGTCACGCAGGATGGCCCTTCCAAAAAACCCTCCCCAAACAGCACATGATGCAAAGAAAAATAAAAGAAAAAAGAGGTGCAAGATGGAATTGTCCTTGGGCCCTCCCACCCACCCTTATGTTGTATAAACAGGACATGCACACTTTAACCAACCCATCATTTCAGTGACAGGGTCTGCCACACGACTGTGACTGATATGGCGGGTTGGTTTGGACCCCCCCCAAAAAAGAAGCAATTAATCTCTCCTTGCACAAACTGGCTCTACAGAGGCAAGATGTCCACCTCATCATCATCCTCCGATATATCACCGTGTACATCCCCCTCCTCACAGATTATCAATTCGTCCCCACTGGAATCCACCATCTCAGCTCCCTGTGTACTTTGTGGAGGCAATTGCTGCTGGTCAATGTCTCCGCGGAGGAATTGATTATAATTAATTTTAATGAACATCATCTTCTCCACATTTTCTGGATGTAACCTCGTACGCCGATTGCTGACAAGGTGAGCGGCGGCACTAAACACTCTTTCGGAGTACACACTTGTGGGAGGGCAACTTAGGTAGAATAAAGCCAGTTTGTGCAAGGGCCTCCAAATTGCCTCTTTTTCCTGCCAGTATAAGTACGGACTGTGTGACGTGCCTACTTGGATGCGGTCACTCATATAATCCTCCACCATTCTTTCAATGTTGAGAGAATCATATGCAGTGACAGTAGACGACATGTCCGTAATCGTTGTCAGGTCCTTCAGTCCGGACCAGATGTCAGCATCAGCAGTCGCTCCAGACTGCCCTGCATCACCGCCAGCGGGTGGGCTCGGAATTCTGAGCCTTTTCCTCGCACCCCCAGTTGCGGGAGAATGTGAAGGAGGAGATGTTGACAGGTCGCGTTCCGCTTGACTTGACAATTTTCTCACCAGCAGGTCTTTCAACCCCAGCAGACTTGTGTCTGCCGGAAAGAGAGATCCAAGGTAGGCTTTAAATCTAGGATCGAGCATGGTGGCCAAAATGTAGTGCTCTGATTTCAACAGATTGACCACCCGTGAATCCTTGTTAAGCGAATTAAGGGCTCCATCCACAAGTCCCACATGCCTAGCGGAATCGCTCCGTGTTAGCTCCTCCTTCAATGTCTCCAGCTTCTTCTGCAAAAGCCTGATGAGGGGAATGACCTGACTCAGGCTGGCAGTGTCTGAACTGACTTCACGTGTGGCAAGTTCAAAGGGCATCAGAACCTTGCACAACGTTGAAATCATTCTCCACTGCGCTTGAGACAGGTGCATTCCACCTCCTATATCGGGCTCAATTGTATAGGCTTGAATGGCCTTTTGCTGCTCCTCCAACCTCTGAAGCATATAGAGGGTTGAATTCCACCTCGTTACCACTTCTTGCTTCAGATGATGGCAGGGCAGGTTCAGTAGTTTTTGGTGGTGCTCCAGTCTTCTGTACGTGGTGCCTGTACGCCGAAAGTGTCCCGCAATTCTTCTGGCCACCGACAGCATCTCTTGCACGCCCCAGTCGTTTTTTAAAAAATTCTGCACCACCAAATTCAAGGTATGTGCAAAACATGGGACGTGCTGGAATTTGCCCATATTTAATGCACACACAATATTGCTGGCGTTGTCCGATGCCACAAATCCACAGGAGAGTCCAATTGGGGTAAGCCATTCCGCGATGATCTTCCTCAGTTGCCGTAAGAGGTTTTCAGCTGTGTGCGTATTCTGGAAACCGGTGATACAAAGCGTAGCCTGCCTAGGAAAGAGTTGGCGTTTGCGAGATGCTGCTACTGGTGCCGCCGCTGCTGTTCTTGCGGCGGGAGTCCATACATCTACCCAGTGGGCTGTCACAGTCATATAGTCCTGACCCTGCCCTGCTCCACTTGTCCACATGTCCGTGGTTAAGTGGACATTGGGTACAGCTGCATTTTTTAGGACACTGGTGACTCTTTTTCTGAGGTCTGTGTACATTTTCGGTATCGCCTGCCTAGAGAAATGGAACCTAGATGGTATTTGGTACCGGGGACACAGTACCTCCAACAAGTCTCTAGTTGGCTCTGCAGTAATGATGGATACCGGAACCACGTTTCTCACCACCCAGGATGCCAAGGCCTCAGTTATCCGCTTTGCTGTAGGATGACTGCTGTGATATTTCATCTTCCTCGCAAAGGACTGTTGGACAGTCAATTGCTTGGTGGAAGTAGTAAAAGTGGTCTTACGACTTCCCCTCTGGGATGACCATCGACTCCCAGCAGCAACAACAGCAGCGCCAGCAGCAGTAGGCGTTACACGCAAGGATGCATCGGAGGAATCCCAGGCAGGAGAGGAATCGTCAGAATTGCCAGTGACATGGCCTGCAGGGCTATTGGCATTCCTGGGGAAGGAGGAAATTGACACTGAGGGAGTTGGTGGGGTGGTTTGCGTGAGCTTGGTTACAAGAGGAAGGGATTTACTGGTCAGTGGACTGCTTCCGCTGTCACCCAAAGTTTTTGAACTTGTCACTGACTTATTATGAATGCGCTGCAGGTGACGTATAAGGGAGGATGTTCCGAGGTGGTTAACGTCCTTACCCCTACTTATTACAGCTTGACAAAGGGAACACACGGCTTGACACCTGTTGTCCGCATTTCTGTTGAAATAGTTCCACACAGAAGAGCTGATTTTTTTGGTATTTTCACCAGGCATGTCAACGGCCATATTCCTCCCACGGACAACAGGTGTCTCCCCGGGTGCCTGACTTAAACAAACCACCTCACCATCAGAATCCTCCTGGTCAATTTCCTCCCCAGCGCCAGCAACACCCATATCCTCCTCATCCTGGTGTACTTCAACACTGACATCTTCAATCTGACTATCAGGAACTGGACTGCGGGTGCTCCTTCCAGCACTTTCAGGGGGCGTGCAAATGGTGGAAGGCGCATGCTCTTCACGTCCAGTGTTGGGAAGGTCAGGCATCGCAACCGACACAATTGGACTCTCCTTGTGGATTTGGGATTTCGAAGAACGCACAGTTCTTTGCGGTGCTACTGCTTTTTAGAGATGAGCGCCGGAAATTTTTCGGGTTTTGTGTTTTGGTTTTGGGTTCGGTTCCGCGGCCGTGTTTTGGGTTCGACCGCGTTTTGGCAAAACCTCACCGAATTTTTTTTGTCGGATTCGGGTGTGTTTTGGATTCGGGTGTTTTTTTCAAAAAACCCTAAAAAACAGCTTAAATCATAGAATTTGGGGGTCATTTTGATCCCAAAGTATTATTAACCTCAAAAACCATAATTTACACTCATTTTCAGTCTATTCTGAATACCTCACACCTCACAATATTATTTTTAGTCCTAAAATTTGCACCGAGGTCGCTGTGTGAGTAAGATAAGCGACCCTAGTGGCCGACACAAACACCGGGCCCATCTAGGAGTGGCACTGCAGTGTCACGCAGGATGTCCCTTCCAAAAAACCCTCCCCAAACAGCACATGACGCAAAGAAAAAAAGAGGCGCAATGAGGTAGCTGACTGTGTGAGTAAGATAAGCGACCCTAGTGGCCGACACAAACACCGGGCCCATCTAGGAGTGGCACTGCAGTGTCACGCAGGATGGCCCTTCCAAAAAACCCTCCCCAAACAGCACATGACGCAAAGAAAAAAAGAGGCGCAATGAGGTAGCTGACTGTGTGAGTAAGATAAGCGACCCTAGTGGCCGACACAAACACCGGGCCCATCTAGGAGTGGCACTGCAGTGTCACGCAGGATGTCCCTTCCAAAAAACCCTCCCCAAACAGCACATGACGCAAAGAAAAAAAGAGGCGCAATGAGGTAGCTGACTGTGTGAGTAAGATAAGCGACCCTAGTGGCCGACACAAACACCGGGCCCATCTAGGAGTGGCACTGCAGTGTCACGCAGGATGTCCCTTCCAAAAAACCCTCCCCAAACAGCACATGACGCAAAGAAAAAAAGAGGCGCAATGAGGTAGCTGACTGTGTGAGTAAGATAAGCGACCCTAGTGGCCGACACAAACACCGGGCCCATCTAGGAGTGGCACTGCAGTGTCACGCAGGATGGCCCTTCCAAAAAACCCTCCCCAAACAGCACATGACGCAAAGAAAAAAAGAGGCGCAATGAGGTAGCTGACTGTGTGAGTAAGATAAGCGACCCTAGTGGCCGACACAAACACCGGGCCCATCTAGGAGTGGCACTGCAGTGTCACGCAGGATGTCCCTTCCAAAAAACCCTCCCCAAACAGCACATGACGCAAAGAAAAAAAGAGGCGCAATGAGGTAGCTGACTGTGTGAGTAAGATAAGCGACCCTAGTGGCCGACACAAACACCGGGCCCATCTAGGAGTGGCACTGCAGTGTCACGCAGGATGGCCCTTCCAAAAAACCCTCCCCAAACAGCACATGACGCAAAGAAAAAAAGAGGCGCAATGAGGTAGCTGACTGTGTGAGTAAGATAAGCGACCCTAGTGGCCGACACAAACACCGGGCCCATCTAGGAGTGGCACTGCAGTGTCACGCAGGATGGCCCTTCCAAAAAACCCTCCCCAAACAGCACATGACGCAAAGAAAAAAAGAGGCGCAATGAGGTAGCTGACTGTGTGAGTAAGATAAGCGACCCTAGTGGCTGACACAAACACCGGGCCCATCTAGGAGTGGCACTGCAGTGTCACGCAGGATGGCCCTTCCAAAAAACCCTCCCCAAACAGCACATGACGCAAAGAAAAAAAGAGGCGCAATGAGGTAGCTGACTGTGTGAGTAAGATAAGCGACCCTAGTGGCCGACACAAACACCGGGCCCATCTAGGAGTGGCACTGCAGTGTCACGCAGGATGTCCCTTCCAAAAAACCCTCCCCAAACAGCACATGACGCAAAGAAAAAAAGAGGCGCAATGAGGTAGCTGACTGTGTGAGTAAGATAAGCGACCCTAGTGGCCGACACAAACACCGGGCCCATCTAGGAGTGGCACTGCAGTGTCACGCAGGATGTCCCTTCCAAAAAACCCTCCCCAAACAGCACATGACGCAAAGAAAAAAAGAGGCGCAATGAGGTAGCTGACTGTGTGAGTAAGATAAGCGACCCTAGTGGCCGACACAAACACCGGGCCCATCTAGGAGTGGCACTGCAGTGTCACGCAGGATGGCCCTTCCAAAAAACCCTCCCCAAACAGCACATGACGCAAAGAAAAAAAGAGGCGCAATGAGGTAGCTGACTGTGTGAGTAAGATAAGCGACCCTAGTGGCCGACACAAACACCGGGCCCATCTAGGAGTGGCACTGCAGTGTCACGCAGGATGTCCCTTCCAAAAAACCCTCCCCAAACAGCACATGACGCAAAGAAAAAAAGAGGCGCAATGAGGTAGCTGACTGTGTGAGTAAGATAAGCGACCCTAGTGGCCGACACAAACACCGGGCCCATCTAGGAGTGGCACTGCAGTGTCACGCAGGATGGCCCTTCCAAAAAACCCTCCCCAAACAGCACATGACGCAAAGAAAAAAAGAGGCGCAATGAGGTAGCTGACTGTGTGAGTAAGATAAGCGACCCTAGTGGCCGACACAAACACCGGACCCATCTAGGAGTGGCACTGCAGTGTCACGCAGGATGGCCCTTCCAAAAAACCCTCCCCAAACAGCACATGACGCAAAGAAAAAAAGAGGCGCAATGAGGTAGCTGACTGTGTGAGTAAGATAAGCGACCCTAGTGGCCGACACAAACACCGGGCCCATCTAGGAGTGGCACTGCAGTGTCACGCAGGATGTCCCTTCCAAAAAACCCTCCCCAAACAGCACATGACGCAAAGAAAAAAAGAGGCGCAATGAGGTAGCTGACTGTGTGAGTAAGATAAGCGACCCTAGTGGCCGACACAAACACCGGGCCCATCTAGGAGTGGCACTGCAGTGTCACGCAGGATGGCCCTTCCAAAAAACCCTCACCAAACAGCACATGACGCAAAGAAAAAAAGAGGCGCAATGAGGTAGCTGACTGTGTGAGTAAGATAAGCGACCCTAGTGGCCGACACAAACACCGGGCCCATCTAGGAGTGGCACTGCAGTGTCACGCAGGATGTCCCTTCCAAAAAACCCTCCCCAAACAGCACATGACGCAAAGAAAAAAAGAGGCGCAATGAGGTAGCTGACTGTGTGAGTAAGATAAGCGACCCTAGTGGCCGACACAAACACCGGGCCCATCTAGGAGTGGCACTGCAGTGTCACGCAGGATGGCCCTTCCAAAAAACCCTCCCCAAACAGCACATGACGCAAAGAAAAAAAGAGGCGCAATGAGGTAGCTGACTGTGTGAGTAAGATAAGCGACCCTAGTGGCCGACACAAACACCGGGCCCATCTAGGAGTGGCACTGCAGTGTCACGCAGGATGGCCCTTCCAAAAAACCCTCCCCAAACAGCACATGACGCAAAGAAAAAAAGAGGCGCAATGAGGTAGCTGACTGTGTGAGTAAGATAAGCGACCCTAGTGGCCGACACAAACACCGGGCCCATCTAGGAGTGGCACTGCAGTGTCACGCAGGATGTCCCTTCCAAAAAACCCTCCCCAAACAGCACATGACGCAAAGAAAAAAAGAGGCGCAATGAGGTAGCTGACTGTGTGAGTAAGATAAGCGACCCTAGTGGCCGACACAAACACCGGGCCCATCTAGGAGTGGCACTGCAGTGTCACGCAGGATGTCCCTTCCAAAAAACCCTCCCCAAACAGCACATGACGCAAAGAAAAAAAGAGGCGCAATGAGGTAGCTGACTGTGTGAGTAAGATAAGCGACCCTAGTGGCCGACACAAACACCGGGCCCATCTAGGAGTGGCACTGCAGTGTCACGCAGGATGTCCCTTCCAAAAAACCCTCCCCAAACAGCACATGACGCAAAGAAAAAAAGAGGCGCAATGAGGTAGCTGACTGTGTGAGTAAGATAAGCGACCCTAGTGGCCGACACAAACACCGGGCCCATCTAGGAGTGGCACTGCAGTGTCACGCAGGATGTCCCTTCCAAAAAACCCTCCCCAAACAGCACATGACGCAAAGAAAAAAAGAGGCGCAATGAGGTAGCTGACTGTGTGAGTAAGATAAGCGACCCTAGTGGCCGACACAAACACCGGGCCCATCTAGGAGTGGCACTGCAGTGTCACGCAGGATGGCCCTTCCAAAAAACCCTCCCTAAAACAGCACATGACGCAAAGAAAAAAAGAGGCGCAATGAGGTAGCTGACTGTGTGAGTAAGATAAGCGACCCTAGTGGCCGACACAAACACCGGGCCCATCTAGGAGTGGCACTGCAGTGTCACGCAGGATGGCCCTTCCAAAAAACCCTCCCCAAACAGCACATGACGCAAAGAAAAAAAGAGGCGCAATGAGGTAGCTGACTGTGTGAGTAAGATAAGCGACCCTAGTGGCCGACACAAACACCGGGCCCATCTAGGAGTGGCACTGCAGTGTCACGCAGGATGGCCCTTCCAAAAAACCCTCCCCAAACAGCACATGACGCAAAGAAAAAGAAAAGAAAAAAGAGGTGCAAGATGGAATTGTCCTTGGGCCCTCCCACCCACCCTTATGTTGTATAAACAGGACATGCACACTTTAACCAACCCATCATTTCAGTGACAGGGTCTGCCACACGACTGTGACTGATATGACGGGTTGGTTTGGACCCCCCCCAAAAAAGAAGCAATTAATCTCTCCTTGCACAAACTGGCTCTACAGAGGCAAGATGTCCACCTCATCATCATCCTCCGATATATCACCGTGTACATCCCCCTCCTCACAGATTATCAATTCGTCCCCACTGGAATCCACCATCTCAGCTCCCTGTGTACTTTGTGGAGGCAATTGCTGCTGGTCAATGTCTCCGCGGAGGAATTGATTATAATTAATTTTAATGAACATCATCTTCTCCACATTTTCTGGATGTAACCTCGTACGCCGATTGCTGACAAGGTGAGCGGCGGCACTAAACACTCTTTCGGAGTACACACTTGTGGGAGGGCAACTTAGGTAGAATAAAGCCAGTTTGTGCAAGGGCCTCCAAATTGCCTCTTTTTCCTGCCAGTATAAGTACGGACTGTGTGACGTGCCTACTTGGATGCGGTCACTCATATAATCCTCCACCATTCTTTCAATGTTGAGAGAATCATATGCAGTGACAGTAGACGACATGTCCGTAATCGTTGTCAGGTCCTTCAGTCCGGACCAGATGTCAGCATCAGCAGTCGCTCCAGACTGCCCTGCATCACCGCCAGCGGGTGGGCTCGGAATTCTGAGCCTTTTCCTCGCACCCCCAGTTGCGGGAGAATGTGAAGGAGGAGATGTTGACAGGTCGCGTTCCGCTTGACTTGACAATTTTCTCACCAGCAGGTCTTTCAACCCCAGCAGACTTGTGTCTGCCGGAAAGAGAGATCCAAGGTAGGCTTTAAATCTAGGATCGAGCATGGTGGCCAAAATGTAGTGCTCTGATTTCAACAGATTGACCACCCGTGAATCCTTGTTAAGCGAATTAAGGGCTCCATCCACAAGTCCCACATGCCTAGCGGAATCGCTCCGTGTTAGCTCCTCCTTCAATGTCTCCAGCTTCTTCTGCAAAAGCCTGATGAGGGGAATGACCTGACTCAGGCTGGCAGTGTCTGAACTGACTTCACGTGTGGCAAGTTCAAAGGGCATCAGAACCTTGCACAACGTTGAAATCATTCTCCACTGCGCTTGAGACAGGTGCATTCCACCTCCTATATCGTGCTCAATTGTATAGGCTTGAATGGCCTTTTGCTGCTCCTCCAACCTCTGAAGCATATAGAGGGTTGAATTCCACCTCGTTACCACTTCTTGCTTCAGATGATGGCAGGGCAGGTTCAGTAGTTTTTGGTGGTGCTCCAGTCTTCTGTACGTGGTGCCTGTACGCCGAAAGTGTCCCGCAATTCTTCTGGCCACCGACAGCATCTCTTGCACGCCCCTGTCGTTTTTTTAAAAAATTCTGCACCACCAAATTCAAGGTATGTGCAAAACATGGGACGTGCTGGAATTTGCCCATATTTAATGCACACACAATATTGCTGGCGTTGTCCGATGCCACAAATCCACAGGAGAGTCCAATTGGGGTAAGCCATTCCGCGATGATCTTCCTCAGTTGCCGTAAGAGGTTTTCAGCTGTGTGCGTATTCTGGAAACCGGTGATACAAAGCGTAGCCTGCCTAGGAAAGAGTTGGCGTTTGCGAGATGCTGCTACTGGTGCCGCCGCTGCTGTTCTTGCGGCGGGAGTCCATACATCTACCCAGTGGGCTGTCACAGTCATATAGTCCTGACCCTGCCCTGCTCCACTTGTCCACATGTCCGTGGTTAAGTGGACATTGGGTACAGCTGCATTTTTTAGGACACTGGTGACTCTTTTTCTGAGGTCTGTGTACATTTTCGGTATCGCCTGCCTAGAGAAATGGAACCTAGATGGTATTTGGTACCGGGGACACAGTACCTCCAACAAGTCTCTAGTTGGCTCTGCAGTAATGATGGATACCGGAACCACGTTTCTCACCACCCAGGATGCCAAGGCCTCAGTTATCCGCTTTGCTGTAGGATGACTGCTGTGATATTTCATCTTCCTCGCAAAGGACTGTTGGACAGTCAATTGCTTGGTGGAAGTAGTAAAAGTGGTCTTACGACTTCCCCTCTGGGATGACCATCGACTCCCAGCAGCAACAACAGCAGCGCCAGCAGCAGTAGGCGTTACACGCAAGGATGCATCGGAGGAATCCCAGGCAGGAGAGGAATCGTCAGAATTGCCAGTGACATGGCCTGCAGGACTATTGGCATTCCTGGGGAAGGAGGAAATTGACACTGAGGGAGTTGGTGGGGTGGTTTGCGTGAGCTTGGTTACAAGAGGAAGGGATTTACTGGTCAGTGGACTGCTTCCGCTGTCACCCAAAGTTTTTGAACTTGTCACTGACTTATTATGAATGCGCTGCAGGTGACGTATAAGGGAGGATGTTCCGAGGTGGTTAACGTCCTTACCCCTACTTATTACAGCTTGACAAAGGGAACACACGGCTTGACACCTGTTGTCCGCATTTCTGTTGAAATAGTTCCACACCGAAGAGCTGATTTTTTTGGTATTTTCACCAGGCATGTCAACGGCCATATTCCTCCCACGGACAACAGGTGTCTCCCCGGGTGCCTGACTTAAACAAACCACCTCACCATCAGAATCCTCCTGGTCAATTTCCTCCCCAGCGCCAGCAACACCCATATCCTCTTCATCCTGGTGTACTTCAACACTGACATCTTCAATCTGACTATCAGGAACTGGACTGCGGGTGCTCCTTCCAGCACTTGCAGGGGGCGTGCAAATGGTGGAAGGCGCATGCTCTTCACGTCCAGTGTTGGGAAGGTCAGGCATCGCAACCGACACAATTGGAATCTCCTTGTGGATTTGGGATTTCGAAGAACGCACAGTTCTTTGCGGTGCTACTGCTTTTGCCAGCTTGAGTCTTTTCATTTTTCTAGCGAGAGGCTGAGTGCCTCCATCCTCATGTGAAGCTGAACCACTAGTCATGAACATAGGCCAGGGCCTCAGCCGTTCCTTGCCACTCCGTGTGGTAAATGGCATATTGGCAAGTTTACGCTTCTCCTCCGACAATTTTATTTTAGGTTTTGGAGTCCTTTTTTTACTGATATTTGGTGTTTTGGATTTGACATGCTCTGTACTATGACATTGGGCATCGGCCTTGGCAGACGACGTTGCTGGCATTTCATCGTCTCGGCCATGACTAGTGGCAGCAGCTTCAGCACGAGGTGGAAGTGGATCTTGATCTTTCCCTAATTTTGGAACCTCAACATTTTTGTTCTCCATATTTTAATAGGCACAACTAAAAGGCACCTCAGGTAAACAATGGAGATGGATGGATACTAGTATACAATTATGGATGGACTGCCGAGTGCCGACACAGAGGTAGCTACAGCCGTGGACTATTGTACTGTACTGTACTGTGTCTGCTGCTAATATAGACTGGATGATAATGAGATGTAGTATGTATGTATAAAGAAGAAAGAAAAAAAAACCACGGGTAGGTGGTATACAATTATGGACGGACTGCCGAGTGCCGACACAGAGGTAGCTACAGCCGTGGACTACCGTACTGTGTCTGCTGCTAATATAGACTGGTTGATAATGAGATGTAGTATGTATGTATAAAGAAGAAAGAAAAGAAAACCACGGGTAGGTGGTATACAATTATGGATGGACTGCCGAGTGCCGACACAGAGGTAGCTACAGCCGTGGACTACCGTACTGTGTCTGCTGCTAATATAGACTGGTTGATAAAGAGATGTAGTATGTATGTATAAAGAAGAAAGAAAAAAAAACCACGGGTAGGTGGTATACAATTATGGACGGACTGCCGAGTGCCGACACAGAGGTAGCTACAGCCGTGGACTACCGTACTGTGTCTGCTGCTAATATAGACTGGTTGATAAAGAGATGTAGTATGTATGTATAAAGAAGAAAGAAAAAAAAACCACGGGTAGGTGGTATACAATTATGGACGGACTGCCGAGTGCCGACACAGAGGTAGCTACAGCCGTGGACTACCGTACTGTACTGTGTCTGCTGCTAATATAGACTGGATGATAATGAGATGTAGTATGTATGTATAAAGAAGAAAGAAAAAAAAACCACGGGTAGGTGGTATACAATTATGGATGGACTGCCGAGTGCCGACACAGAGGTAGCTACAGCCGTGGACTACCGTACTGTGTCTGCTGCTAATATAGACTGGTTGATAAAGAGATGTAGTATGTATGTATAAAGAAGAAAGAAAAAAAAACCACGGGTAGGTGGTATACAATTATGGACGGACTGCCGAGTGCCGACACAGAGGTAGCTACAGCCGTGGACTACCGTACTGTGTCTGCTGCTAATATAGACTGGTTGATAAAGAGATGTAGTATGTATGTATAAAGAAGAAAGAAAAAAAAACCACGGGTAGGTGGTATACAATTATGGATGGACTGCCGAGTGCCGACACAGAGGTAGCTACAGCCGTGGACTACCGTACTGTGTCTGCTGCTAATATAGACTGGTTGATAAAGAGATGTAGTATGTATGTATAAAGAAGAAAGAAAAAAAAACCACGGGTAGGTGGTATACAATTATGGATGGACTGCCGAGTGCCGACACAGAGGTAGCTACAGCCGTGGACTACCGTACTGTACTGTGTCTGCTGCTAATATAGACTGGATGATAATGAAATGTAGTATGTATAAAGAAGAAAGAAAAAAAAACCACGGGTAGGTGGTATACAATTATGGATGGACTGCCGAGTGCCGACACAGAGGTAGCTACAGCCGTGGACTACCGTACTGTGTCTGCTGCTAATATAGACTGGTTGATAATGAGATGTAGTATGTATAAAGAAGAAAGAAAAAAAAACCACGGGTAGGTGGTATACAATTATGGACGGACTGCCGAGTGCCGACACAGAGGTAGCTACAGCCGTGGACTACCGTACTGTACTGTGTCTGCTGCTAATATAGACTGGATGATAATGAGATGTAGTATGTATAAAGAAGAAAGAAAAAAAAAACCACGGGTAGGTGGTATACAATTATGGATGGACTGCCGAGTGCCGACACAGAGGTAGCTACAGCCGTGAACTACCGTACTGTGTCTGCTGCGACTGGATGATAAATAATGATATAAAAAATATATATATATCACTACTGCAGCCGGACAGGTATATATTATATAATGACGGACCTGCTGGACACTGTCTGTCAGCAGAATGAGTTTTTTATTTTATAGAATAAAAAAACACCACACAAGTCACACGACGTGTGTTTAACTTTTACAGGCAGACATTCACAATACAATATAGTATACTATATACTGGTGGTCAGGTCACTGGTCAGTCACACTGGCAGTGGCACTCCTGCAGAAAAAAAGTGTGCACTGTTTAATTTTAATATGTACTCCTGGCTCCTGCTATAACCTAACTGCTCCCCAGTCTCCCCCACAATTAAGCTGTGTGAGCACAGTCAGATATTATACATAGATGATGCAGCAGCACACTGGGCTGAGCACAGATATGGTATGTGACTGAGTCACTGTGTATCGTTTTTTCAGGCAGAGAACGGATTATATTAAATAATATAAAACTGCACTGGTGGTCACTGGTCAGTCACTAGTATAACTAACTAATACTATCAGCAAAATTCTGCACTCTCTGTCTGAGTACTCCTCCTAAGCTCCAGTAAATGAAGTGTCACTGTCTCACTCTGTCACTAGTATAACTAACTAATACTATCAGCAAAATTCTGCACTCTCTGTCTGAGTACTCCTCCTAAGCTCCAGTAAATGAAGTGTCACTGTCTCACTCTCACTCTCCTATCTATTTCTTCTCTAAACGGAGAGGACGCCAGCCACGTCCTCTCACTATCAATCTCAATGCACGTGTAAAATGGCGGCGACGCGCGGCTCCTTATATAGAATCCGAGTCTCGCGATAGAATCCGAGCCTCGCGAGAATCCGACAGCGTCATGATGACGTTCGGGCGCGCTCGGGATAACCGAGCAAGGCGGGAAGATCCGAGTCGCTCGGATCCGTGTAAAAAAAGCTGAAGTTCGGGCGGGTTCGGATTCCGAGGAACCGAACCCGCTCATCACTACTTCTTTTGCCAGCTTGAGTCTTTTCATTTTTCTAGCGAGAGGCTGAGTGCCTCCATCCTCATGTGAAGCTGAACCACTAGCCATGAACATAGGCCAGGGCCTCAGCCGTTCCTTGCCACTCCGTGTTGTAAATGGCATATTGGCAAGTTTACGCTTCTCCTCCGACAATTTTATTTTAGGTTTTGGAGTCCTTTTTTTACTGATATTTGGTGTTTTGGATTTGACATGCTCTGTACTATGACATTGGGCATCGGCCTTGGCAGACGACGTTGCTGGCATTTCATCGTCTCGGCCATGACTAGTGGCAGCAGCTTCAGCACGAGGTGGAAGTGGATCTTGATCTTTCCCTAATTTTGGAACCTCAACATTTTTGTTCTCCATATTTTAATAGGCACAACTAAAAGGCACCTCAGGTAAACAATGGAGATGGATGGATACTAGTATACAATTATGGATGGACTGCCGAGTGCCGACACAGAGGTAGCCACAGCCGTGGACTATTGTACTGTACTGTGTCTGCTGCTAATATAGACTGGATGATAATGAGATGTAGTATGTATGTATAAAGAAGAAAGAAAAAAAAACCACGGGTAGGTGGTATACAATTATGGACGGACTGCCGAGTGCCGACACAGAGGTAGCTACAGCCGTGGACTACCGTACTGTGTCTGCTGCTAATATAGACTGGTTGATAATGAGATGTAGTATGTATGTATAAAGAAGAAAGAAAAAAAAACCACGGGTAGGTGGTATACAATTATGGATGGACTGCCGAGTGCCGACACAGAGGTAGCTACAGCCGTGGACTACCGTACTGTGTCTGCTGCTAATATAGACTGGTTGATAAAGAGATGTAGTATGTATGTATAAAGAAGAAAGAAAAAAAAACCACGGGTAGGTGGTATACAATTATGGACGGACTGCCGAGTGCTGACACAGAGGTAGCTACAGCCGTGGACTACCGTACTGTGTCTGCTGCTAATATAGACTGGTTGATAAAGAGATGTAGTATGTATGTATAAAGAAGAAAGAAAAAAAAAACCACGGGTAGGTGGTATACAATTATGGATGGACTGCCGAGTGCCGACACAGAGGTAGCTACAGCCGTGGACTACCGTACTGTACTGTGTCTGCTGCTAATATAGACTGGATGATAATGAGATGTAGTATGTATGTATAAAGAAGAAAGAAAAAAAAAACACGGGTAGGTGGTATACAATTATGGATGGACTGCCGAGTGCTGACACAGAGGTAGCTACAGCCGTGGACTACCGTACTGTGTCTGCTGCTAATATAGACTGGTTGATAATGAGATGTAGTATGTATGTATAAAGAAGAAAGAAAAAAAAACCACGGGTAGGTGGTATACAATTATGGATGGACTGCCGAGTGCCGACACAGAGGTAGCTACAGCCGTGGACTACCGTACTGTGTCTGCTGCTAATATAGACTGGTTGATAATGAGATGTAGTATGTATGTATAAAGAAGAAAGAAAAAAAAAACCACGGGTAGGTGGTATACAATTATGGATGGACTGCCGAGTGCCGACACAGAGGTAGATACAGCCGTGGACTACCGTACTGTGTCTGCTGCTAATATAGACTGGTTGATAAAGAGATGTAGTATGTATGTATAAAGAAGAAAGAAAAAAAAACCACGGGTAGGTGGTATACAATTATGGACGGACTGCCGAGTGCCGACACAGAGGTAGCTACAGCCGTGGACTACCGTACTGTGTCTGCTGCTAATATAGACTGGTTGATAAAGAGATGTAGTATGTATGTATAAAGAAGAAAGAAAAAAAAACCACGGGTAGGTGGTATACAATTATGGATGGACTGCCGAGTGCCGACACAGAGGTAGCTACAGCCGTGGACTACCGTACTGTGTCTGCTGCTAATATAGACTGGTTGATAAAGAGATGTAGTATGTATGTATAAAGAAGAAAGAAAAAAAAAACCACGGGTAGGTGGTATACAATTATGGATGGACTGCCGAGTGCCGACACAGAGGTAGCTACAGCCGTGGACTACCATACTGTACTGTGTCTGCTGCTAATATAGACTGGATGATAATGAGATGTAGTATGTATAAAGAAGAAAGAAAAAAAAACCACGGGTAGGTGGTATACAATTATGGATGGACTGCCGAGTGCCGACACAGAGGTAGCTACAGCCGTGGACTACCGTACTGTGTCTGCTGCTAATATAGACTGGTTGATAATGAGATGTAGTATGTATAAAGAAGAAAGAAAAAAAAAACCACGGGTAGGTGGTATACAATTATGGACGGACTGCCGAGTGCCGACACAGAGGTAGCTACAGCCGTGGACTACCGTACTGTACTGTGTCTGCTGCTAATATAGACTGGATGATAATGAGATGTAGTATGTATAAAGAAGAAAGAAAGAAAAAAACCACGGGTAGGTGGTATACAATTATGGATGGACTGCCGAGTGCCGACACAGAGGTAGCTACAGCCGTGAACTACCGTACTGTGTCTGCTGCGACTGGATGATAAATAATGATATAAAAAATATATATATATCACTACTGCAGCCGGACAGGTATATATTATATAATGACGGACCTGCTGGACACTGTCTGTCAGCAGAATGAGTTTTTTATTTTATAGAATAAAAAAACACCACACAAGTCACACGACGTGTGTTTAACTTTTACAGGCAGACATTCACAATACAATATAGTATACTATATACTGGTGGTCAGGTCACTGGTCAGTCACACTGGCAGTGGCACTCCTGCAGAAAAAAAGTGTGCACTGTTTAATTTTAATATGTACTCCTGGCTCCTGCTATAACCTAACTGCTCCCCAGTCTCCCCCACAATTAAGCTGTGTGAGCACAGTCAGATATTATACATAGATGATGCAGCAGCACACTGGGCTGAGCACAGATATGGTATGTGACTGAGTCACTGTGTATCGTTTTTTCAGGCAGAGAACGGTTTATATTAAATAATATAAAACTGCACTGGTGGTCACTGGTCAGTCACTAGTATAACTAACTAATACTATCAGCAAAATTCTGCACTCTCTGTCTGAGTACTCCTCCTAAGCTCCAGTAAATGAAGTGTCACTGTCTCACTCTGTCACTAGTATAACTAACTAATACTATCAGCAAAATTCTGCACTCTCTGTCTGAGTACTCCTCCTAAGCTCCAGTAAATGAAGTGTCACTGTCTCACTCTCACTCTCCTATCTATTTCTTCTCTAAACGGAGAGGACGCCAGCCACGTCCTCTCACTATCAATCTCAATGCACGTGTAAAATGGCGGCGACGCGCGGCTCCTTATATAGAATCCGAGTCTCGCGATAGAATCCGAGCCTCGCGAGAATCCGACAGCGTCATGATGACGTTCGGGCGCGCTCGGGTTAACCGAGCAAGGCGGGAAGATCCGAGTCGCTCGGATCCGTGTAAAAAAAGCTGAAGTTCGGGCGGGTTCGGATTCCGAGGAACCGAACCCGCTCATCACTATTAATTACTGGGATCAGTGAGCACTAAAAGCTGAAATGTGTCTTTATATCTAAACAGTTTTACCACAGTGAAGCTTAGTAACTCTTATATGAGGGGTGGGGAGCAGGTGTCCACTTAAAGTCTTCCCTGCAGATACTGGCAGAGACAATGGCATCCTGTCAGCCACCGCACATTGGGCCTAATTCAGACCTGATCGTAGCAGCAAATTTGTTAGTTTTTTTTTCAATATATGTATATTGATTTTAAGTAGCAAAGACACAAAATAAACACTTTCATCAGGGAGATAGGTAGATAAGGGGTAATTCCAAGTTGATCGCAGCAGGATATTTTTTAGCAGTTGGGCAAAACCATGTGCACTGCAGGGGGGGGGGGGGGGGGGGGGCAGATATAACATTTGTAGAGAGAGTTAGATTTGGGTGGGTTATATTGTTTCTGTGCAGGGTAAATACTGGCTGCTTTTATTTTTACACTGCAATTTAGATTGCAGATTGAACTCACCACACCCAAATCTAACTCTCTCTGCACATGTTATATCTGCCTCCCCTGCAGTGCACATGGTTTTGCCCAACTGCTAAAAAAAGTTCCTGCTGCGATCAACTCAGAATTACCCCCATGGATAGGACAAGTGCGGCATAATATTATAAATGATAAGAATTTTATCAGTTTAGATATGCACAAAATGCAACACAAATATCCAAAATAGTACCTATCAGTATTGTTAATGCGAGGCCAAACTGCGAAAAAATCCTGCATATTTTTTGATCGCCAGGCGTACGCAGATTGATTGACAGGAAGCGGACGTTTGGAGGTGGTAACTGGCCGTTTTCTGGTAATGTCAGGAATAATGCAGGCGTTCCCAAGCGTTAATCAGGGAGGGTGTGTAACATGAGCTACGGCCCGAACAGCCTGTTTTTATCACACTGTAGGAGTAAGTCCTGGGCTACGCACAGACTGCACAGACTGGAAAAATCATTAGATGGTGAGTGAGTTGCGAACGGATTAGCCGCTGACCGGCATTTGCTAAGCTTTTCGCACAGCGTACGTAGACTTGCACAGGGCGGATTTTCCCTCTGGCTGGGCGCCGATTGTCCGATCACAAACCTCTGCAAATTCGCAGAGGTGTGATCAGGTCTGAGTTAGGCCCTTAATCAATAGATTTCTATTTGTCTGAGTTCTCCACCAGCGCTGTCTTCTTCTCCTTTCCTATTTCACTATAGAAGCACTACTTTCATTTGCAAAAACATACGCCCCTTGTGCCCCCATTTATGTGTTGCCACTTTGCCACTGTCCAATTCCTGTCTGGAAACACCCTATTTCACAGAAAGACAGATCCAGCTAAATTCCATCATACTCAGAACAGGATGGAGACACGTAATCTGTGATGCGCTATTTGCAAAAACTCGCAGCTTGCATCCGTGCGACACCAGATTTCACCAAATAGTAATCAGAGTTCCCTATAAACCAGGGGCAAACGCAGGATTTAGTCAGGGGGGTTTCCGTGGGGTCTACTGCAGTATACCGGCACTCTGGATCCCGGCGGGCTCACTCCACTCACCACGCTGTGGGCACGGTGGCGCGCTACATGCGCCACACTATTTATTCTCCCTCCAGGGGTGTCGTGGACACCCCAAGAGGGAAAATAGTTGCTGGTATGCCGGGTGTCGGGATTCCAGTGCCGGTATGCTGAGCGCCAGGATCCCGACAGCCAGCATATGAAGTGCCACCCGTTTCCGTGTGTGTATGTACGTATATATGTTTACTGTATGTGTGTATATATATATATATATATATATATAATATAGATATATAATTGTATATACATATATATAGCACACAAATTCATACATACACAAACATACAGACATACACAAGCACACAAACAAACACATATACTTTACATACCTTCAAATACATACAAACACGCAAACTTCATATACAGTATACATATTGTATATGTTATACATACCAGGCACCATGGTCCGGGAGGCAGGAGCACACTAGCGGCAGTCACTGTGAGGACGTAGGGAGCTGCTATGGCTGAGCATGTGCAGCCAGCAGCTCCCCACGGACATTCTCTATGCAGAGAGCTACTGTACGCAACTCTCTGCTGCAGGAGCAGCTCCGCGGTCACGATTGCGGTCGTGATTGCGGCTTTTACTAAGACGGAGACAGCAGTGTCTCAAAAATAGAAAATTTTGCTCATCAGTGGGGGTTTCCAGTAGAGATGAGCGGGTTCGGTTTCTCTGAATCCGAACCCGCCAGAACTTCATGTTTTTTTTCACGGGTCCGAGCGACTCGGATCTTCCCGCCTTGCTCGGTTAACCCGAGCGCGCCGAACGTCATCATGACGCTGTCGGATTCTCGCGAGGCTCGGATTCTATCGCGAGACTCGGATTCTATATAAGGAGCCGCGCGTCGCCGCCATTTTCACACGTGCATTGAGATTGATAGGGAGAGGACGTGGCTGGCGTCCTCTCCGTTTAGAATAGATTAGAGAGACACTTGATTTACTAATTTTGGGGAGCATTAGGAGTACTCAGTACAGTGCAGAGTTTTGCTGATAGTGACCAGTGACCACCAGTTTTATTTATAATCCGTTCTCTGCCTGAAAAAAGCGATACACAGCACACAGTGACTCAGTCACATACCATATCTGTGTGCACTGCTCAGGCTCAGGCCAGTGTGCTGCATCATCTATTATCTATATATAATATTATATATATCTGTCTGACTGCTCAGCTCACACAGCTTATAATTGTGGGGGAGACTGGGGAGCACTACTGCAGTGCCAGTTATAGGTTATAGCAGGAGCCAGGAGTACATAATATATTATATAGTGAGTGACCACCAGACACACAGTGCAGTTTATTTAATATATCCGTTCTCTGCCTGAAAAAAGCGATACACACAGTGACTCAGTCAGTCACATACCATATCTGTGTGCACTGCTCAGGCTCAGGCCAGTGTGCTGCATCATCTATATATATTATATATCTGTCTGACTGCTCAGCTCACACAGCTTATAATTGTGGGGGAGACTGGGGAGCACTACTGCAGTGCCAGTTATAGGTTATAGCAGGAGCCAGGAGTACATAATATTATATTAAAATTAAACAGTGCACACTTTTGCTGCAGGAGTGCCACTGCCAGTGTGACTAGTGACCAGTGACCTGACCACCAGTATATATAATATTAGTAGTATACTATCTCTTTATCAACCAGTCTATATTAGCAGCAGACACAGTACAGTGCGGTAGTTCACGGCTGTGGCTACCTCTGTGTCGGCACTCGGCAGCCCGTCCATAATTGTATATACCACCTAACCGTGGTTTTTTTTTCTTTCTTTATACATACATACTAGTTACGAGTATACTATCTCTTTATCAACCAGTCTATATATTAGCAGCAGACACAGTACAGTGCGGTAGTTCACGGCTGTGGCTACCTCTGTGTCGGCACTCGGCAGCCCGTCCATAATTGTATATACCACCTAACCGTGGTTTTTTTTTCTTTCTTTATACATACATACTAGTTACGAGTATACTATCTCTTTATCAACCAGTCTATATATTAGCAGCAGACACAGTACAGTGCGGTAGTTCACGGCTGTGGCTACCTCTGTGTCGGCACTCGGCAGCCCGTCCATAATTGTATATACCACCTAACCGTGGTTTTTTTTTCTTTCTTTATACATACATACTAGTTACGAGTATACTATCTCTTTATCAACCAGTCTATATATTAGCAGCAGACACAGTACAGTGCGGTAGTTCACGGCTGTGGCTACCTCTGTGTCGGCACTCGGCAGCCCGTCCATAATTGTATATACCACCTAACCGTGGTTTTTTTTTCTTTCTTTATACATACATACTAGTTACGAGTATACTATCTCTTTATCAACCAGTCTATATATTAGCAGCAGACACAGTACAGTGCGGTAGTTCACGGCTGTGGCTACCTCTGTGTCGGCACTCGGCAGCCCGTCCATAATTGTATATACCACCTAACCGTGGTTTTTTTTTCTTTCTTTATACATACATACTAGTTACGAGTATACTATCTCTTTATCAACCAGTCTATATATTAGCAGCAGACACAGTACAGTGCGGTAGTTCACGGCTGTGGCTACCTCTGTGTCGGCACTCGGCAGCCCGTCCATAATTGTATATACCACCTAACCGTGGTTTTTTTTTCTTTCTTTATACATACATACTAGTTACGAGTATACTATCTCTTTATCAACCAGTCTATATTAGCAGCAGACACAGTACAGTGCGGTAGTTCACGGCTGTGGCTACCTCTGTGTCGGCACTCGGCAGCCCGTCCATAATTGTATATACCACCTAACCGTGGTTTTTTTTTCTTTCTTTATACATACATACTAGTTACGAGTATACTATCTCTTTATCAACCAGTCTATATATTAGCAGCAGACACAGTACAGTGCGGTAGTTCACGGCTGTGGCTACCTCTGTGTCGGCACTCGGCAGCCCGTCCATAAT
This sequence comes from Pseudophryne corroboree, assembly GCF_028390025.1. Lineage (NCBI taxonomy): Eukaryota > Metazoa > Chordata > Amphibia > Anura > Myobatrachidae > Pseudophryne > Pseudophryne corroboree. Next base: position 101,820,233 of record NC_086450.1, on the reverse strand, counting down.
TGTATATACCACCTAACCGTGGTTTTTTTTTCTTTCTTTATACATACATACTAGTTACGAGTATACTATCTCTTTATCAACCAGTCTATATATTAGCAGCAGACACAGTACAGTGCGGTAGTTCACGGCTGTGGCTACCTCTGTGTCGGCACTCGGCAGCCCGTCCATAATTGTATATACCACCTAACCGTGGTTTTTTTTTCTTTCTTTATACATACATACTAGTTACGAGTATACTATCTCTTTATCAACCAGTCTATATATTAGCAGCAGACACAGTACAGTGCGGTAGTTCACGGCTGTGGCTATCTCTGTGTCGGCACTCGGCAGCCCATCCATAATTGTATACTAGTATCCAATCCATCCATCTCCATTGTTTACCTGAGGTGCCTTTTAGTTGTGCCTATTAAAATATGGAGAACAAAAATGTTGAGGTTCCAAAATTAGGGAAAGATCAAGATCCACTTCCACCTCGTGCTGAAGCTGCTGCCACTAGTCATGGCCGAGACGATGAAATGCCAGCAACGTCGTCTGCCAAGGCCGATGCCCAATGTCATAGTACAGAGCATGTCAAATCCAAAACACCAAATATCAGTAAAAAAAGGACTCCAAAACCTAAAATAAAATTGTCGGAGGAGAAGCGTAAACTTGCCAATATGCCATTTACCACACGGAGTGGCAAGGAACGGCTGAGGCCCTGGCCTATGTTCATGGCTAGTGGTTCAGCTTCACATGAGGATGGAAGCACTCAGCCTCTCGCTAGAAAAATGAAAAGACTCAAGCTGGCAAAAGCAGCACAGCAAAGAACTGTGCATTCTTCGAAATCCCAAATCCACAAGGAGAGTCCAATTGTGTCGGTTGCGATGCCTGACCTTCCCAACACTGGACGTGAAGAGCATGCGCCTTCCACCATTTGCACGCCCCCTGCAAGTGCTGGAAGGAGCACCCGCAGTCCAGTTCCTGATAGTCAGATTGAAGATGTCAGTGTTGAAGTACACCAGGATGAGGAGGATATGGGTGTTGCTGGCGCTGGGGAGGAAATTGACCAGGAGGATTCTGATGGTGAGGTGGTTTGTTTAAGTCAGGCACCCGGGGAGACACCTGTTGTCCGTGGGAGGAATATGGCCGTTGACATGCCAGGTGAAAATACCAAAAAAATCAGCTCTTCGGTGTGGAGGTATTTCACCAGAAATGCGGACAACAGGTGTCAAGCCGTGTGTTCCCTTTGTCAAGCTGTAATAAGTAGGGGTAAGGACGTTAACCACCTCGGAACATCCTCCCTTATACGTCACCTGCAGCGCATTCATAATAAGTCAGTGACAAGTTCAAAAACTTTGGGTGACAGCGGAAGCAGTCCACTGACCAGTAAATCCCTTCCTCTTGTAACCAAGCTCACGCAAACCACCCCACCAACTCCCTCAGTGTCAATTTCCTCCTTCCCCAGGAATGCCAATAGTCCTGCAGGCCATGTCACTGGCAATTCTGACGAGTCCTCTCCTGCCTGGGATTCCTCCGATGCATCCTTGCGTGTAACGCCTACTGCTGCTGGCGCTGCTGTTGTTGCCGCTGGGAGTCGATGGTCATCCCAGAGGGGAAGTCGTAAGCCCACTTGTACTACTTCCAGTAAGCAATTGACTGTTCAACAGTCCTTTGCGAGGAAGATGAAATATCACAGCAGTCATCCTACTGCAAAGCGGATAACTGAGTCCTTGACAACTATGTTGGTGTTAGACGTGCGTCCGGTATCCGCCGTTAGTTCACAGGGAACTAGACAATTTATTGAGGCAGTGTGCCCCCGTTACCAAATACCATCTAGGTTCCACTTCTCTAGGCAGGCGATACCGAGAATGTACACGGACGTCAGAAAAAGACTCACCAGTGTCCTAAAAAATGCAGTTGTACCCAATGTCCACTTAACCACGGACATGTGGACAAGTGGAGCAGGGCAGGGTCAGGACTATATGACTGTGACAGCCCACTGGGTAGATGTATGGACTCCCGCCGCAAGAACAGCAGCGGCGGCACCAGTAGCAGCATCTCGCAAACGCCAACTCTTTCCTAGGCAGGCTACGCTTTGTATCACCGCTTTCCAGAATACGCACACAGCTGAAAACCTCTTACGGCAACTGAGGAAGATCATCGCGGAATGGCTTACCCCAATTGGACTCTCCTGTGGATTTGTGGCATCGGACAACGCCAGCAATATTGTGTGTGCATTAAATATGGGCAAATTCCAGCACGTCCCATGTTTTGCACATACCTTGAATTTGGTGGTGCAGAATTTTTTAAAAAACGACAGGGGCGTGCAAGAGATGCTGTCGGTGGCCAGAAAAATTGCGGGACACTTTCGGCGTACAGGCACCACGTACAGAAGACTGGAGCACCACCAAAAACTACTGAACCTGCCCTGCCATCATCTGAAGCAAGAAGTGGTAACGAGGTGGAATTCAACCCTCTATATGCTTCAGAGGCTGGAGGAGCAGCAAAAGGCCATTCAAGCCTATACAATTGAGCACGATATAGTAGGTGGAATGCACCTGTCTCAAGTGCAGTGGAGAATGATTTCAACGTTGTGCAAGGTTCTGATGCCCTTTGAACTTGCCACACGTGAAGTCAGTTCAGACACTGCCAGCCTGAGTCAGGTCATTCCCCTCATCAGGCTTTTGCAGAAGAAGCTGGAGGCATTGAAGAAGGAGCTAAAAGGGAGCGATTCCGCTAGGCATGTGGGACTTGTGGATGCAGCCCTTAATTCGCTTAACAAGGATTCACGGGTGGTCAATCTGTTGAAATCAGAGCACTACATTTTGGCCACCGTGCTCGATCCTAGATTTAAAGCCTACCTTGGATCTCTCTTTCCGGCAGACACAGGTCTGCTGGGGTTGAAAGACCTGCTGGTGACAAAATTGTCAAGTCAAGCGGAACGCGACCTGTCAACATCTCCTCCTTCACATTCTCCCGCAACTGGGGGTGCGAGGAAAAGGCTCAGAATTCCGAGCCCACCCGCTGGCGGTGATGCAGGGCAGTCTGGAGCGACTGCTGATGCTGACATCTGGTCCGGACTGAAGGACCTGACAACGATTACGGACATGTCGTCTACTGTCACTGCATATGATTCTCTCAACATTGATAGAATGGTGGAGGATTATATGAGTGACCGCATCCAAGTAGGCACGTCACACAGTCCGTACTTATACTGGCAGGAAAAAGAGGCAATTTGGAGGCCCTTGCACAAACTGGCTTTATTCTACCTAAGTTGCCCTCCCACAAGTGTGTACTCCGAAAGAGTGTTTAGTGCCGCCGCTCACCTTGTCAGCAATCGGCGTACGAGGTTACATCCAGAAAATGTGGAGAAGATGATGTTCATTAAAATGAATTATAATCAATTCCTCCGCGGAGACATTGACCAGCAGCAATTGCCTCCACAAAGTACACAGGGAGCTGAGATGGTGGATTCCAGTGGGGACGAATTGATAATCTGTGAGGAGGGGGATGTACACGGTGATATATCGGAGGGTGAAGATGAGGTGGACATCTTGCCTCTGTAGAGCCAGTTTGTGCAAGGAGAGATTAATTGCTTCTTTTTTGGGGGGGGTCCAAACCAACCCGTCATATCAGTCACAGTCGTGTGGCAGACCCTGTCACTGAAATGATGGGTTGGTTAAAGTGTGCATGTCCTGTTTTGTTTATACAACATAAGGGTGGGTGGGAGGGCCCAAGGACAATTCCATCTTGCACCTCTTTTTTCTTTTCTTTTTCTTTGCATCATGTGCTGATTGGGGAGGGTTTTTTGGAAGGGACATCCTGCGTGACACTGCAGTGCCACTCCTAGATGGGCCTGGTGTTTGTGTCGGCCACTAGGGTCGCTAATCTTACTCACACAGTCAGCTACCTCATTGCGCCTCTTTTTTTCTTTGCGTCATGTGCTGTTTGGGGAGGGTTTTTTGGAAGGGACATCCTGCGTGACACTGCAGTGCCACTCCTAGATGGGCCCGGTGTTTGTGTCGGCCACTAGGGTCGCTAATCTTACTCACACAGCTACCTCATTGCGCCTCTTTTTTTCTTTGCGTCATGTGCTGTTTGGGGAGGGTTTTTTGGAAGGGACATCCTGCGTGACACTGCAGTGCCACTCCTAGATGGGCCCGGTGTTTGTGTCGGCCACTAGGGTCGCTAATCTTACTCACACAGCTACCTCATTGCGCCTCTTTTTTTCTTTGCGTCATGTGCTGTTTGGGGAGGGTTTTTTGGAAGGGCCATCCTGCGTGACACTGCAGTGCCACTCCTAGATGGGCCCGGTGTTTGTGTCGGCCACTAGGGTCGCTAATCTTACTCACACAGCTACCTCATTGCGCCTCTTTTTTTCTTTGCGTCATGTGCTGTTTGGGGAGGGTTTTTTGGAAGGGACATCCTGCGTGACACTGCAGTGCCACTCCTAGATGGGCCCGGTGTTTGTGTCGGCCACTAGGGTCGCTTATCTTACTCACACAGCGACCTCGGTGCAAATTTTAGGACTAAAAATAATATTGTGAGGTGTGAGGTATTCAGAATAGACTGAAAATGAGTGTAAATTATGGTTTTTGAGGTTAATAATACTTTGGGATCAAAATGACCCCCAAATTCTATGATTTAAGCTGTTTTTTAGTGTTTTTTGAAAAAAACACCCGAATCCAAAACACACCCGAATCCAACAAAAAAAATTCGGTGAGGTTTTGCCAAAACGCGTTCGAACCCAAAACACGGCCGCGGAACCGAACCCAAAACCAAAACACAAAACCCGAAAAATTTCAGGCGCTCATCTCTAGTTTCCAGGTACTCGGAACCCCCCCCCCCCCCCCCCCCCCCTACCCCGGCGTAAACTTTGTACTTAAATCATGAGCCGGCTGTAATGATCGCCCCTTTACAAAAAAACGTCAGAGATCGGCCGGCATCTACCAACTCCGGCCATCTCGGGCATCATTACATCCAGCCCCATACATGAGTTATAGATTTATCTAAACTGAATTACACCCAGGGGCGGATTTAGGGGTCAGTTCAACCTTAGGCACAACAGTAAGGGTCACACCCCAGTTTGACTGTTTTCATTGTTTGGTTATAAGCTTTCGTTGGGGATTAGTAGTTTAATATAATGTAATAATAAAACAAACCATGAGCTATGACATTTTATTTTATGTTTAAGTATACTGTACTGTATATGCATATTTAGTAATTAGGATAGCTTACAGAGGCAGTCTGCACACTGAACATCCTACAGTATCCAGATGATAAGCTGATAGTCGGTAGGTCGGCACCAAATGGCCGGCATGTATTTTGTCGACATGGTCAAAAGGCCGACAGGTTCAAATGGTTGACATGAGTTTTTTTGAATTTGTAAAAAATGTTCAAACTTTTTCATACTTTACCATCCACGTGGATTACAATTGGGAATGGTAACCTTGCCCGAAGCATGGCGAGATGAAGCTGTACGCTAACTGGGGTCCCATGTGCTGACAGGTAAAATCTGACACACAAAAAAAACATGAAAAACTCACGTCGACCTTTTCATGTGTAAACCATTTCCGTGTTGACCTTTTTATTGTGGTGACCTTTTTCACGTCGTCCTTGTGCATGTCGACCTTTTGACTGTTGACCTATTATACCATAACTACGTCCTACTTGTCCGCACCCCACTCATATGGTACAGTGCAGTGGAAATATTTTGTAGATGCTGGTACATTTCAGACTGACAGTAATAAAACAAGTGTCCAAGTGCCCCCCCCCCCCCCACCCCCATTAAGTGGCGCTTGCTTCATGTGTCTAATTGGAAATCAACCACTGATTACACTTCAAAGGGCGGCATTGAGAATCTGCATTAAGCATTGCTGTGTCCGGAACGTACAGATTAGAGGCAACATTAGGCAGAATCTTGGAAACACCTACAGCTATAAATGGGTGAGAAAGACCATTATTTACATGGGGATACGGTCAGGATCCTGACGGTTGGGATCCCGGCAGTCAGAATACAGACAACAGAATCCTAACACTACTCCGAATGCCGACACCGGCATCCCGAATATATGGTTATTAGTCCGGCGCCAGAATCTGGCCGCCAGGATCCTGAATGAGCCTCTGTCAGGCTGACGAAGAGGTAAGCCGCAAGGGTGGGGGGTGGGGTGTTAGGTTTAGACTGTGGGGAGGGGGGGTTAGGTTTAAGCACCACCGTGGAGAGCAGTGGCGGAACAAGCAAGCGGAGGGCCCAGGTGCGACAAAATGCTTTGCCCCCCCCCATCCCATCCAAGTCCACCCCATGGGCAGTGCGCGCCGTAGGCGCGCGCAAAAATACATAGTGGCGTGGCTTCGTGGGGAAGGGGTGTGTCCACAAAATAATACCAATTCATAAAACGGTGCACAGTAGTCTCCATTCTTCAAATTACGCCGCACAGTAGCACCACTACACCAGGTAGAGACCCTTTTACACCTTACAGTGAACAGATTCCCCTTTTTACACATAACGGCAGACAGCGTGCACTTTTTACACATAACGGCAGACAGCGTGCCCTCGTTACACATAGCGGCAGACAGCGTGCACTTTTTACACATTACGGCAGACAGCGCCCCCATTTTACACATTACGGCAGACAGCATACACTTTTTACACATAATGGCAGACAGCGTGCCCTCGTTACACATAGCGGCAGACAGCATCCCCTTTTTACACATTACGGCAGACAGCATACACTTTTTACACATAATGGCAGACAGCGTGCCCTCGTTACACATAGCGGCAGACAGCGTGCCCTCGTTACACATAGCGGCAGACAGCGTGCACTTTTTACACATTACGGCAGACAGCGTCCCCATTTTACACATTACGGCAGACAGCATACACTTTTTACACATAACGGCAGACAGCATCCCCATTTTACTCATTACGGCAGACAGCATACACTTTTTACACATAACGGCAGACAGCGTGCCCTTTTTACACATTACGGCAGGCAGATTCTACCTTTTTACACATAGCGGCAGGCAGATTCCCCATTTTTATACATAGCGGCAGGCAGATTCCCCATTTTTACACATTGTGGCAGGCTGATTCCCCCTTTTTACACATTGCGGCAGGCAGATTCCCCATTTTTACATTGCGGCAGGCAGATTCCCCCTTTTTACACATTGCGGCAGGCAGATTCCCCATTTTTATACATAGCGGCAGGCAGTCCCAACAAATAAAAAAAGAAAGAGACAGACAGAAAGAAAGAAAGAAAGAAAGAAAGAAAGAAAGAAAGAAAGAAAGAAAGAAAGAAAGAAAGAAAGAAAGAAAAATTATACTTACCCTCTCTGTTGGCTCAGGCTCCTTGTGCAGCTTCCCGGGCAGTAGAGAAGAAGGAGGAGGGAGGTGGAGGAGGGAGCCGCAGCAGCGCTGTGTTATTGGTGGAGGCGCTGCTGCTGCTGCCCCTCTGCTTCACTATAGGCTGTTCTCAGAGACAGCCTATAGTGAAGCAGAGGAGCAGCAGCAGCAGCGCCTCCACCAGTAATAAAGCGCTGCTGCGGCTCCCTCCTTCACCTCCGTCCTCCACCTTACCCCGTACCGCTGCAGTGCGCGCCGCTCCTCTCCTCTCTCTCCGGGCGGCTGTGCGCTGCGGGCAGCGGTTGCCCGCAGCGCACAGCGGCATGTAATGAGTCAGTTTGACTCATTTACATGCTTGGGCCCCTGAACAGAGGCGGGCCCCAGTGCAACGCACTGCTTGCACTGCCGGTAGTTCCGCCTCTGGTGGAGAGTTAGGGTTAGACTGCGGGGATGGGAAGGTTAGGTTTAGGCTGCTAGAAGGGAGGGTTAGGGTTCCAATGGGGGAAGGTAAGTATACTTACCTTCCCCTGTTGGGATTCTGATCATCGGGATGCCGCTGTCAGTATTCTGACTGCCTGCATCCCAACCGCTGGCATTTCAAGCCCAACCCATTTACATGATGTAAGATTGATCAACTGAGACTTGATCATTTAGCCGCCACTTTGTGACTACAAACCCGAGAATTTCTGCCTCCATACTTATTGAAGCTACAGTATATTCCATTGGACAATATAAGCCTCCTCTAATGAGTGTATTCCCCTGATGCTGTCAAGAGGAGTTTATGTTAAGATGTAAGTGACTAATTACTATGGTTTCTGTAAATTCCAATTTAAAGTGAATATCTCCTTCCTCTCTATTATTATCATACTCCACATCTGCCAGCAGGTACTAAAATGTCTGGTTATCAAGACAAATACACAACTTCTCTCTTTGGCATTAGACATTGTGCCAAGTACTTGATGTGACAATTTTAGATAAGGAATTAGACAATGGATCTATATCTTAAGCAAAAAATTCCCACTTATTACACGTATACGAGGGAGAGGCGGCACAGAACAGCGTTTAAGATACAATCTTGTCTAACATCAGCCTGGGCTGACATCTGAGTTAGCCGGGCCCTGCGCACACATCACAGCCTTTCATTTGGAGCAGATAAAATCATATGTAGGTTTTAGTCTTGGCTACACATTCAGCTGTCAGGGAACGTAAACACTACAAGGAAATAAAAACTTGACAAGAATGCAGTTATAACTTATGAAACTAAACTATTAGGGATTCATAAATAAAGGTTTTCATAGGGGTTGTTTCAGTTATTTGCCATAAGTGCAGTTGCACTGACTCTAACTTCTAGGGGGTCCTACAAAAGTCTCTTTCTAGCCCTGGAGTTTAGGCCGTACAGTAATCCCTGAGCCGGCCCTAACCAATATGATGCCCTAGGCAAGATTTTGGCTGGTGCCACCTTGCTAGTTCCGCGTCTGACCCTGCACCCCTTTCCCAGCACCATCACCCCTCACCCATAGCATTCCTCATTTTGGTGCTCCTACCCCCTATATTATAAATAGGAACAGTGTGCACATTCGGTGAGCAGCCCAAAATGGTGCATGTTCTTGCTGGGAAGGGGCATGGCCGCACAATAATACCCCCAGTTGAAATTACGCCACACAGTACTGCAACTGTATTCACATTATATCATGCAATAGTGTCTCTTATTCACGTTACATCACACAGTAGTACCACGTTACTTCTCACAGTAGTGTTCCTTATTCACATTACACCACGCCATATTGCTCTTTATTCACATTAGACCACACAGTGGTGCCCTTTCTATACGTTATGCCACAAAGTACTGCAGTACCCCTTATACACTAATGCCACACATTAGTAATGCATTTCGTATGCAGATAGAGCCGCAGTCACACACAGAATATAGGCATGCTGCATATCATTCTAATCAGCGGAAGCTGCTTGTGTCCCATGGCATTCCAAATGCCCTAGGCATTTGCCTAGTTTGCCTATGCCTAGGGCCGGCTCTGAGTAATCCTTAACCAGGCTTGTAGGTTTATGGTGGAATAGCAGTAACAGTGGTAGCAAGTACAGTGGTAGTAGGACTATATATTGGTAACAGTGTTAACTGGTACTCACACCTATGAGGTGCTGGGTACTCAACACAATGTGCAGTGACACTCCTCGTGGCCATCATGGTAAAGGTGCCTGGCCAGCTTTACTACAGGAGATCGCACAGAAGTGCACTACTCTCCAACACTAACCCCAATCCCAAGTACAACTGAGTCTGTTCATGCCAACCATACAAAAGTCTACAATTGTTACATGGTAAGACTCAGATCACCAGGAAGCAGAGTAGAATCAGCAATCAATCAGAGCTATAACAAAGGGTGTGCAGCCATTGCTGCCACACAGGGCTCAAGGGGAAGAATACGACACTCATTTTCCAAATTACAGTGTGTCAGGAGTAGTGTCCTTAAGATGTTGCCTGGCACCCAGTTTGCCTCCCAAGCTTGTTGCGTGACATCATGATGTCATATGTGCCAGTGGTGGGCCTGGCTTTAGTAGACCAGGCAACAAAATTGCCCTGCTCCAGGGGGTCATTGATATACCCATACCCTCCAACATGACCCTTTCCATTAGGTACAAATCGCTCTGTTCCTGGACTTCCTTTCCAGTGGCAGATACAGAGGTGGTGCTGCAGCGCAGTCCAAAATTCAACTAGGGAAGCCACACCAACTGCCACCCCAAACACTGCCAAACATCACCGGTCAGGACTTAATGGCAGTTGGTGTGACTCCCTTATTTGAATTTTGAAGTGGCAAAGAAGTCCAGGAACAAAGCAATTAGTACCTAATGATATGGATCATGTTGGAGGGTATGTACACCTATCATAAGGCAGACTGAGGTAGCAGGTTCTGAGGACCAAAATGTAGGGAGTAAGTTAAAGAGGCTAATTTTCTAGTTACCGATGTGTAGTAATAATAATAATAATAATAATAATAATAAGTCACTATTTTAGAGTAAGCACCACACTAATATAATTATTTATGCTATTTTCTGAATTGGTGAGAAGAGCACTGCATCAGCGGACGTTTTAGAACGCACAATAGTTGGACACATCCCGGGTACGTGTGTCATGCTGAATACAGGAACACAGGATTCCACCTCAGCCCCCAGATAACCTATATGACCATGTACAGTACATAGTATGAATGGAAAAAGAGAACAGGACATAGACAGGTGGTTGCCTTTTGAAATCTATGTGACAAGTTTTCCATAAAGGCAGACGTCACCTCAGTGCTGGGCCCAGAGATGGAAAAGGGCCCCTCACCTTCTTCTCATCAGCACCATCGCTTATTTGCAAGGTGCCACAAAATTCTGCAGCACCGGATGGGCAGAGTTATAAATCATACAAATACAAGCGCACATAAAACATAGAGCACAGACGAGGTTGACAAATGAAGGCGCAGATGTGAGACGAGCGATAAAGAAGGCCATGCTTGTGAGAGCTTGCAGCAATCCCTTCTGTCCTATGGAAACGGCCGTCATACAATAATATACGCCTGCTGATGTTATCCAACTATCCTCTGGTGATAGATGTATATTTCAGAACTGGTGTCCATGTCCAGTCATGCTGACATCCACCCCTGGTTTTATACTCTATTGTATCATACACCTTAAACACCAGCATCACGCTTTATTTTCTCCCAGTATTTGCACTAATTCCCTGGTCTTATAGGAGGTAATTCCAAGTTGATCGCAGCAGGAAATTTTTTAGCAGTTGGGAAAAACTATGGCCCTCATTCCGAGTTGATCGCTCGCAAGGCGATTTTAGCAGAGTTACACACGCTAAGCCGCCGCCTACTGGGAGTGAATCTTAGCTTCTTAAAATTGCGACCGATGTATTCGCAATATTGCGATTACAAACTACTTAGCAGTTTCAGAGTAGCTTCAGACTTACTCGGCATCTGCGATCAGTTCAGTGCTTGTCGTTCCTGGTTTGACGTCATAAACACACCCAGCGTTCGCCCAGACACTCCTCCGTTTCTCCGGCCACTCCTGCGTTTTTTCCGGAAACGGTAGCGTTTTTAACCACACGCCCCTGAAACGCCGTGTTTCCGCCCAGTAACACCCATTTCCTGTCAATCACATTACGATCGCCGGAGCGAAGAAAAAGCCGTGAGTAAAAATACTATCTTCATTGTTAAATTACTTGGCGCAGTTGCAGTGCGAATATTGCGCATGCGTACTAAGCGGAATTTCACTGCGATGCGATGAAATATACCGAGCGAACGACTCGGAATGAGGGCCAATGTGCACTGCAGGGGGGGGTAGATATAACATTTACAGAGAGAGTTACATTTGGGTGGGTTATTTTGTTTCTGTGCAGGGTAAATACTGGCTGCTTTATTTTTACACTGCAATTTAGATTGCAGATTGAACTCACCCCACCCAAATCTAACTCTCTCTGCACATGTTATATCTGCCCCCCCTGCAGTGCACATGGTTTTGCCCAACTGCTAAAAAATTTCCTGCTGCAACCAACTTGGAATTACCCCCATAGTTCCACACCAGAGATGGCTCATGCTATGATTTGTACTGGGTTCACCTCTACAGCAACTGAAGACAGGCAGGCGGCAGCATATACAGATGGGTCCATGTTTATCTTGGCCTTTAATAAGATTAATTGAGACTGGGCAGTCAGACTTAATCCCCTGCTGTAATGACTTAATCCCCTGCTGTATTGTTCTCTATATTGTATTGCAGCTGAGAACAATAGATGAAGGGTTTATGTAAATAAACCATGGTGTGCCTAGGCGCAGCAAAGAAGCCAAGATAACCGTGGATCTATCTGTACCCTCTATAACCTGTGATAGCTCCCACTCCATCAGACCTGGTGCTGGACAAAGCAAAAGGGAGACAAGAGGAACAAGGGGAGTCACTGGAGGAGGGGAACAGGAGAATTAAACTGATGAGAAAGAGGGAAATTATTTTCTGACTTGCATGGGGATGAAGGTGAAACAACTTTAGGAACTGGGTGTGTGCCCTATAATGGACGTGTATTCCAGGCAGAACATAGCGGCCTGTTTGGAGTCCAGTCATGGTGGTGCATTGTGTTACATACACAGAACTAGAACAGAGAAAGGACTTGCTGATTGTAAGCGTAACAGGATGAAGTGTCAACATGTATTTCCATAACAGGCTTTTTGTTCAGTAGACTAATTACATACAAGCTAGTGTGTCCATTGACTTCTGAATTAACATATGGATGAATGATCCCTGTTTCTTAGCGGTGGCTTGCTCCGGTTTTATACTGAAATGGAGTAGAACAGAGGTCACACAGACACAGAGCATCTATATAAATGAGCATTTAATGACAACATCTCAAATTATATGGACACAGCCAGTAGGGATGTAATTATCACATTGGCCATCAAAGTGTCTGCCTAGGGCAGCATAAAATGATTACATGTCAGTTATCTTTCTATTTATTTATGTTAGTTTTTCATTCCCACAAATTATTTTACCCATAACAATAATTAGACTGGGGGTCTTGGATGAGAGTCATCTTCAGTGATTTCCATTCAGAGTTACCATAGATTTTTTTTTTTTAGGTCAGTGCTTCCCAAACTTTCTTGAATCGCGGCACCCTAGAGCAGTGATTTTCAACCTTTTTTTACTCACGCGATTTTAAAATTGCCAAGGCACACCATCCGTTCCCCACAGAAAAAAACAACACACATTGGCCTTAACAGTAATAAAAAATCCACACATACATCGGCCTACACAGAAAAAACAATCACATTGCTCCCCACATAAATCATGTTGCTCACACATAAATCAACCACATTTCTCCCCACATGAATTATTCACATTGTTCCCCCTATAAATCCATAAATCCTATTGCTCCCCACAGGAGAGATAACATATTAGCCCCTACCGGTCAGCTGTCCTCCTCCCTGTCCCTCAGTGGCGGGTGTTGTTCATAGTGGATTGCTGCGAATACTGAGCAGCGGGCGGTCGGGCAGGTGTGGATGTGGGTGGGCAAGGAAAGCTGTGTATGCAGGCGGGAACTGGAAGATGTGTATGCAGGCGGGTGGGTTGACTGAGTGGTGAGATGCGGCGGCCGTGACACCACCACATCATCAAGGCATAGGTCACAGCCGGAGCACGACTGATCCTCTAAAGGCCCGTACACACTGGTCGATATATCGGCCGTTCTCTTGAACGGCCGATATATCGCGGGACCGTCGGCCAGTGTGTACGGCCGATACGTCTGTGAACTCCGTCGTTCACAGACGTATCTCGTTGGCCGCGCAGCACAGCCGACAGCCAATATATCTACCGATATATTGGCGCGTCGCTGTGTGTGTACGGGGCGCCCGTACACATGCTGCGGCGGCCGGCGGTGATTGACAGCTGAACTGGGTGGGCGTGTGTACACGCCCGCCCAGTTCATGACGCCAGTCCCCGACGGATCGGGCTGTGTGTATGCACAGCACACTGCCCGATCCGTCCATAGATATATCTGCAGATCAGTTGATCTGCAGATATATCTACTAGTGTGTACCCACCTTAAGAAGAGCCCGGGCCAACTGTTCACTCTGAAGGTGCAGGAAGCTGCTCTGGCTCCGCGGCACACCTAGCAACTGGTTGCCGCACACTAGTGTGCCACGGTACACTGGTTGAAAAAGCCTGCCCTAGAGTATTAGCATTTATTTCACAGAACCCCTAGGATAAAAAAAGATATTGATAAATTTGGATTTTTTTTTAAATTAAGTAAATTGTGCCTACTTATCATCCTTACTGTAGGTTGTTATGTGGTTTTGCCTCTGATTGTCTACATGTTTTATGATTGGCAGCCACTAGCACTGGTTTTACCTACCACTTTCACCATACATAATTTGATTTAGGGGTCTATTTACTAAGCCTTGGATGGAGATAAAGTGGACGGAGATAAAGCACCAGACAATCAGCTCCTAACTGCCATGTTTCATGCTGTGTTTGAAAAATGACAGTTAGGAGCTGATTGGCTGGTGCTTTATCTCCGTCCACTTTATCTTCATCCAAGGCTTGGTAAATAGACCTCTTAGTCCCGGGCCACCAACCAGAGGCAGCCCTGCAAGAGCCTCACAGCACCCCAGGGTGCCTAGGCACAGTGGCGTCACCGGATCTGGTGACACCTGGTTGCCCCTCTGCTACTCCCCTCACGGGGGTAGCAGAGTGGCGTCCTCTCAAAAGTGGACGTGGCCTCAGCATAGGTGTGCGCAGGGGGGGTGCCTGGTGCGCACAGGCACCCCCTAATGTACTGACACCCGATCTCACATGCCTGATGCAGCAATAGCCGAGCAGGCTGATTACTGTCCCCTCTGCGCTGCACCCTGTCAGGACTGCATTACTGACCGGATGCCTGGGTTAATCAAGGGTGCCACTGCCACCGGTTTTCAAACTCCCGGCTCCACCTCCATGTACAAAAACAGCGTGATGTGAGTACATCATGCTGCTCGCATGCCCACCCACCACATGCCCACCTCTCTCCTTCTATGCTGTGCCAATGCCAGCCACTGATGAGGAGCAGCATGCAGCCAGTGTTCCTCTTAGGAAGACAAATTCAATACTGGCAGGCGGTCGGCAGCAGAATTGACACGTCACTCGTTTTTCCAGCAGCAGCAGTACTAGTCTGCGACTGTCAGTGAGTGACTGACTTGTAAGTAAGCTGCTGCAGCTTGCAGGGGAAAGAGAGAGGGAGCCAGACCAGGCTGAGGAGGAGCACTGTAATTGCAGTGAGTGCCATCAGGGGTGTTTGTTTGGTGCACACCACAACATCTGACAATGTATCTGCTTTATTAGGATTGGTACAAGGGTGGATATTTTATATTGCGCTGACCGTCAATAGATGGTGCTAGACACGCCCAAAAGGTGGTGCAAGACACACCCCTCCGATGGTGCACCCCCTAATAAAATGTGCTGCGCACGCCTATGGGCCTCAGCGGGAATCACTGTGACATTACTCAGAGGGCAGCCAAGCATCCCCCAGAGACCAGTACTCTATGACAGGAGCCAGGTGCTGCAGGAGAATGTCATCCTACAGTACCCTGCTCGTGTCACTGTGGAGAAGCCAGCATTTTGGCCTGTGCGCGGGCCCCCCTTCTGACGCCACCGCCTAAGCACAGAGTTTGGGAACCACTGTTTTAGGTTATAAATGTAGTTATCTATCTTATTCTATTAGTCTGAATGCATCAGGAATTAGGACAGAAATCTAGGAAAGTAAGTTTGAATTGTAGATTTCTAATAGGAAAAGCCAAGGATGTTTTGGAACAACTTAGGGGGTCATTTTGAGTTGATCGTAGCTGTGCTAAATTTAGCACAGCTACGATCATTCACACTGACATGCGGGGGGACACCTAGCACATGGCTAGTCCGCCCCGCATGTCAGTGCCGCCCCCCTTCCCCCCCCCCCCCAGAAGTGCAAAG
This sequence comes from Pseudophryne corroboree, assembly GCF_028390025.1. Taxonomy (NCBI): domain Eukaryota; kingdom Metazoa; phylum Chordata; class Amphibia; order Anura; family Myobatrachidae; genus Pseudophryne; species Pseudophryne corroboree. Next base: position 101,804,431 of record NC_086450.1, on the reverse strand, counting down.
GCATCGCACAGCGGCAATGTCTTTGCACTTCAAGAGTAGCTCCCGGCCAGCGCAGCTTTAGCGTGCTGGCCGGGAGCTACTAATCTCTCCCCTGGCCCGCAGCGGCTGCGTGTGACATCACGCAGCCGCTGCGGCCAGCCCCCCCCCCCCGTTCGATCCGGCCACCCTTGCGTTGGCTGGTCCCCTCCCTCGAAAATGACGGCCAAACGCCGCCGTTCCGCCCCCTCCCGCCCAGCTTTCAGCCGTCTGGCATGCGCCAGCGCCGTAGTGCGCCGGCGCATGCGCAGTAAGGACCCATTCGCTCGGCTGCGACAAAAAGCAGCGAGCGAATGGGTCAGAATGACCCCCTTAATCCAATGAGTGTAACATATATGAAGTCATGATTTTGTCCCATTTTACGATGTTCTTCTGATGGTAATTGAAAGAACTGCTTCATTTCAAACAGTCCAGTGTAGAAAGTCACAAATCCTCATGTATGACTATGAATGTAGATAAGCACATACAGAATGCAATGGATCATACAGCCTGTCATCAGTGCAGACGCTGCAGATTGGTTCCCATGGTAACCTATGCATGATGTGCTTCTGTTTGATTCGTAATAAATGAATATATGGTTCTAATATGCAGTTGATCTAATTTTGCTAATTCAAATTATCCTATCACTGCATGTGGCATAATTCTGCAAAATGAAAATGTTTCTAGTTGCCTGGCAACCAGCTACAACCTCAGTGTTTAGATCAGGTGTGGCCAACCAGTCAGAGACAAGGAGCCGAAAATATTTTTAGGTATGTCAAAGAGCTGACATTATGGGGCCGATGTATTAAGCCTGGAGGAGTGATAAAGCAGTGATAAGTGGAAGGTGATAACGCAACAGCCAGTCATTACAGGTTTGAAAAATGACTGTTAGGAGCTGACTGGCTGGTGCGTTATCACCTTTAATTTTTTTATTATTATTATTATTATTATCCTTTATTTATATGGCGCCACAAGGGTTCCCCAGCGCCCAATTACAGAGTACATAAACAAATAATCAAACAGGAAAACAGCAACTTACAGTTGATGACAGTATAGGACAAGTACAGGCTAAATAAACATAGCTACATCAGCAGATGACACTGGAATAAATACCAGGTGGCAGAAGACTGCTGGATTTGGTGCAGTTGAAGATGATTAAAGTAAGAAAGGATAAGCACATGAGGGAAGGGGGCCTTGCTCGTGAGAGTTTACATTCTAAAGGGGAGGGGTAGACAGACAGGGGTGACACAGATGGGGTACATAGAGAGCATAGAACAGAGGGTTAGGATGAGATTTGGCTGGGTTTCGTGAAGAAGTGGGTCTTGAGAGCCCGTTTGAAGTTTTGTAGAGAGGTGGAGAGTCTGAGGGGGAGAGGTAGGGAATTCCAGAGAAGTGGTGCAGCACGTGAAAAATCTTGGAGGTAGGAGTGGGAGGAAGTAATCCGTAGGCAGGAGAGTCGGCGTGCATTAGTAGAGCGAAGAGGACGTGTGGGAGTGTAAAGGAAGATAAGGTCAGCGATGTAGATGGGAGAGGAGTGGGTGAGGGCTTTGTAAGTGAGTGTGAGAAGCTTGAAATTGATTCTGAAAGGGAAGGGGAGCCAGTGAAGGTCTTGTAAGAGAGGGGAGGTGTACGTAGTCACTGCTTTATCACTTCTCGATCTGCTCCTATGTGCCTTGTGCCCACTAGGCCACGCCCCTGGTATAAAATACATTGAAAAAGCCAAATCCAACATAAAATCCATTGTAAAAGTTAGATCCGCATAAAATAGATTGAAAACCCAGATCCACATAAAAATATTTACAAAGCCACATCCACACTTCAGCTCCCTCATGTGTCACTCCAGACCACCCTCATGTGTCAGTGCACCCCCACCCCCCACCACCCAGCATTGCAGCAGCCCCTCTTGTGTCCAGCACTTTGACACAGAAAAGCAGTGGTGATCCCTGAATAGTTGCTGTGCACATAGCATCTAACAGTGCAGGACAGTGAGTCTGGGGGCAGCCCAGCTGCTTGGAGAGCGCTGGGCATGCCCCCAAAATGAAGAAATGGGAGAAGTGCTGCGAGGCAACGCCCTCCCACCCATGTCCACGCCCGCAGCGACTGGGGGTCCTGGTTTATGTTCATCAATTGTTAGGAGGTATGCTTAATATAAATAAAAAGCTAGAACAATACATTTCATGGAAGAAACTTCTCTCTGAAATAACATATCAGCAGCCATTCTAAACAAATATTAGGGCGGGATGTACAAAGGTGTAGCGGAGTATTCCGCCACACTTTGCCTATGTACTAACATATGCGATTAGTATAGCAAAGGACAGCTCTCACCAATAAGCGCTGTCCTTTGCAATGCCGGCAGCTGCCGCTTCCCATTTTTTGACAATGATCCCCGTGTGCTGGACGCTGGGGGCTGTCACTGGCATCGGTGGTGCCAGGGTCTCTGGGGCACGTAGCTGGGGTGAAACTGCTGAATCCGGATCTGTAATCGGAGAGCATCCTCCCCCACATACCTGCGGGGGGGCAGCACAGCGTTGCAGGTGGCAGTAAGCGATACGGTGGGGACGGAGGAGAAGGGTGGCTGGAGCAGGACATCCCTTCGGCGGTGCCCAGAGATGGACGGAGCTACGGATGGAGGCCTGCCCCGCCTGGCGCCCAGCGGTACACAGGGGGAGGAGCGGGGGGATCCGATTGGATCCCTCCGGATGGCTGCGGAAAGAAGCGCATAGGTTTCTATAGGGTAACGCCAGCTAAGGCTGGCGTGACCCTCCACACCGAAAACCCGGCGGCCAGGCAGTAGTACGAAAATGCGGTAAAACCCCCGAAAACAGGGGTTTTACTGCATTTTCACTTTAGTACATAATGCCCTTAGAAGCTATACCAAACACATCTGACAATAAAGCAGGAAGTAGCTGGGGGCCACAGATAAAGGCTTGAAATACCCTGGACTGATTATTGCCCAACAATGCTTTAAACTGTCTATTTTGCCTGTGGTAGAACTTGTCTATGATAAATTGCTGCAGTGTGTGATGTACCTGCATAAATATAATGTAAATAAAGGGGTCTATTTATGAAGCGGAGATAAGCTACATGCTCTGTCTGTGCTTCTCACAACAATAGGGCTGATGTATTAAGCCTGTAGAAGGGATAAAGAAGTGATAAAGCAGTGATAAGTGGAAAGTGATAACCACCAGCCAGTCAGCTCCTGTCATTTTTAAAATCTGTAATGATTGGCTGGTTCATTATCACCTTGCACTTTATCACTACTTTATCACTTTTTTATCCCTTCTCCAGGTTAATATATCTGGCCCAACGTAACAAGTGCCTTGGTTCCCACTACTGATGAAGAGGTCTATGGCTGCCTTAGTTAATTTACCAGGCGGTAAATCACGACAACTACCGGCATCTCAGACAGTGAGGACCATGCTGGATCCCTGCTGGGCCAATACACTCTGCTCATGCACATATGCCGCATATGGACATGTTGCTTCCAGGGCAGTAGAGAGCCTGGCTGGGCCCAGGTACTTTTCTGGGGGCATGGCCCAATCACAGGAGGTGTGATCATGCACCCTTTGAAATAAATACTGAAAAAAATTGTATTTTATCATGTGCTGAGCTGGGAAGAAGAGCTGCAGCTGGTGCTGCCAGGTAAGGGGGAAGGGGCCCGGGGCCCCCACTGGGCCCCTCCATAAGACCTGGGCCCGGGTATTTTGTATCCTACCCCCCCCCCCCCCCTCGGCAGGCCCGGCGACAGGGGGGGACTAAGGGGACACTTGTGCAGGGCCCCGAGGTTCAGGGGGGCCTCAAGTATCAAGGACAGGAATAATGGGGCCACAGTGCCAATATTGCTTTTTAAAGTGTATGCTCCAACTGCTCAATTTAAGAAGGAAAACAATTAACACGCTCCCTAAACCCTCCCCCCTCCTTTTACCCCATCACTTTGTCCAGTCCCAGTGGTCCATACTGTATCGCAATCATTATGCATGTCGCTGTGCTGGCGCTCTTCTGTATGTTCCTGCCACCGAAGAGCCGGGTAGCCCAGTATGAAAACCACCTGCCGGGCTCACTGACAGTCAAAGGCTCCATTTTTTTTAAGATCCCCTCTGCCAAGTTAAGGGGGGTTGAGGGGGCCCCAGAGATATCAGTGTACTGGGACCCAAGATTTCTGTTGCTGGCCCTGTCTCTCTGCACCACTGGTTGCTTCTTCCTTTCATTGGCATCATTAGGCTGCAGATGAATAGGTTGCCATGATCGTGGGGAGTGAGGGACTCCCAAAACAGTCTGGGCATGATAAATAGCAGTGTCACAATATTCTATATCACTGCAATAAGTGGTGATACCAACTTTAATTACAGCAGCTCCATAATAAAGATCTCCCAAGATGGTAAGGTGGCAATTAGCTCACATCTACAGTATTTTCAGATACATGTATTTAATCTGCTGTTTATATGTACAAATTCTTGTGACTGGATTACTGGCAACAATTCTTGTCCACTTTACAAGACCACACTGTTATCTTGCAGCCAATACCAACAGCCGTGATGTCTGTAAGAATAAAGGAGGATTCTGGGGGATGCAAGCATTTACTGCAGGAGGACTGGGTAACATGATCAAAGCTGTGATGAGATGGATGTGTACTAAACATTGCATGTGATTAGATGGCCACAGTATCTGTCCAATCAGATGCCTCTGGCGCTCTTGCTGCATCCAATAAATATCTTCGAAGGGCTTACTGTTTATATTTACATGATTCCTTACTCATTTGGCTCTGCAACATCATGTTTCCAAACAGCGTGATATGCTTATAGATTCCTGTCTACCTGCATCTAGATTAGAGGAATCAATTTAAAAATAAAAAGACAAGGTTCCTAGGGGTAGATGTACTTAAACTTCCCTTAGGGAAAAGTGGAGTTGTTTCCCACAGCCAATCAGAATCTAGCTATCATTTTCTAAACTGCAGTATATAAAAGATAGCTACAATCTTATTGGTTCATATGGGCAACACTTCTTCCACTTCTTCCTTTTAGAAGTATTAGTAAATCTAGTTTTGTATGTTCTGTAGAGGGGTTATGAACAGGTTTTTCAATCCAGCCAGCACAGGATTAAGACACTAGTGATATAAGAGAAGGTAAAATGGCTTCTTGTGAAGTATTCTAATAAGCACTAAGAATGTAACGCTAATTACCTTAGTGGATGCAGCTGCAATGAGGCTTGTGGTTTCTGGGGCCCAGATCATGTGATGTGATGTTGTAAGTGTTGATCCCCAATACCTCCTACTACTATACAATACTGTAGATGGGGATAGCAATTGTGGCCATGTACTTCCCGGTATAAAATGGGGACTGGTATGTTGATGGTCACAAGTACTAGATGGTCAGCGTAATGCCGGCATGGTACTACTGTTAATGAAAGCATCTGCACCATGCCAGCATTATATGTTAAACATGATGGTAAAGCATTTATGTTTAAAGCTGTAATGCAGACACAGTTAAAATGCTTTAATTAGCAATAGTGCCATGTCAGCATTGTTCTGTTCACATAGTAATTGTCGACATTGTAACCGTCGACAAACAACTACTTCCCCTTTCACTGCACTATGGGGGTCAATCCAAGTTGATCGCTAGCTGCCGATTTTTGCAGCGAAGCGATCAGGTAAAAAATGGCAAAACTGCGCATGTGTATGGACTGCAATGCGCACGCACATCGTACGGGCACAAAGAGCATCGCTGCTGTGAACTGGATCTAGCGAAGATTCCATTCTCACAGCCGATCGCAAGGAGATTGACAGGAAGAGGGCGTTTAGGGGTGTCAACTGACCGTTTTCTGGGAGTGTTTGGGAAAATGCAGGCGTGTCCAGGCGTTTGCAGGGCGGGTATCTGACGTCAATTTCCGGGACCTTCGTTGCTGCTATCATCGCACAGAATAAGTAACCACAGGGCTGGTCTTGTTTTGCACAAAATGTTTTTGTACCACTCGGCTGCACAGGCGTTCGCAAACTTGCAAAGCGAAAATACACTCCCCCTTGGGCGGCGACTATGCGTTTGCACGGCTGCTAAAAGTAGCTAGCAAGCGATCAACTTGGAATGACCCCCTATGCCAGCTCAGTATATATCATAAAGGGGAGAAGCATTATACATAATGGGCCTGATTGTGAATTGCTCACAAGTACGAATGGTCCGCATCTAGAGATTGTTAGCAAACTGCGCAGATGTCGCGGGCTGTATACGCATCTTTCAGTACTTATGAACAATCTGACCCATACGCATCTCAGTCTTTTCTCTGCAACCGCTCTGTCGGTGTTACTGGATGGCAACAGGGCGTTCACACATAAGTGAAGCATATGGTACCATGCTGTGTCATGGGTGTGTAGCCAGCATTAAGTCAACATTATGCTCAGTGCACTCCAAATTTGCATCTCCTGCATTTATCATGGGGTTAGTGTGTGAGTACCAATGACTGGGGTTTATTTGGTAAACTAAGTAAAACATTTTCTAAAGCATTTTTGCTGGAGAAAGCCCTAACATTAATTTGTCATTATTTAGAAAAAGAAATGTCTAGAAATCGATGATTTTTCTACCTGTTCTTTTGGGTGTAGTAGTGTATGCCGGCGGCCAGGTTCCCGGCGGCCAGCATACCGGCGCCGGAATCCCGAACACCGGCATACCGACAGCTGGGCGAGTGCAAATGAGCCCCTTGTAGGCTCGCTACGCTTGCCACGCTGCGGGCACTGTGGCACACGGTGGCGCACCATGCTATCTATTCTCCCTCCAGGGGGGTCGTGGACCCCCAAGAGGGGGAAAAGGTGTCGGTATGTCAGGTGTCGGGATCGGTATGCCGGCTGTTGGGATCCCGACAGTCGGCAAACTGAAGACCACCCGTTCTTTTCTCTACTTCACAGTGCTGCAGCCCTACAGGGGATGCGCACAAACTCTACTTAATAAAAAACACATAATGCCATCTAAGGATGGCGTTATGTGCGCCCTCAGGAAGATAAGCAGGAGAAGACCTTTCTCTTCCTCATTTCTCCCATATTGCATTGAGCCCCTGGCAGGAAACACATGTGCACAGGGTACATATTTGCACAAGACAGCAGTAGTCTCTGTTGTCGCCTTGCTGGGACAGACCTTTGCCACTAGGAAAATATATATTTGGAGATAAGAGGAAGGTTAAAATAGGCTATGTTTTGTGCTGCTGTTCGCTTTCCTTTTTTAATAGAGCCCATAGTCATGACAGCTGCTCTTGCGAATGGGGACTGGAGCAGTGTGATTGTATAGATGCCTACAACGTGAAGTACAGGTGTTCTCGTAGTAGAACTAGCTTTTCATTCTCAGCAGGCATCCGGACTTTTCGCTAGCATTACATGTGACTCAGAATCATACCCATTGTCCTAGGTCTCTATGCTCTCATTCATGTACTGCAATCAGCTTTTCAGAATAGTAACAGCATACAAAAAAAATAAAAAATAAAAAATAATAATAATAATGCCATTATCCCCCTTCAATGACATAATACAAGGCATTGCCATTATTTATGTTTACCATGGCTCTAGTGCTGATTTCAACACCAACTTCAACCACAAAACGTATGATCTGCAATATCTATGAGGTTTCCAGTTCTGCTATGTCCCTCCCTAATCGGCCACGTGACAATATTAATTTACCCTTCTGGAAAGTATAGTTATATAATAAATGAAAGCGTCTTAGAGAAGCAGTTATGGGAAAAGATAAAGCTTGTATTATCCTTTCTCTGCGAGCTAGCAACAGGAGGGTGAGTGAGAGTGGTCCAGACATTAATCATACATCACTACCCCCTCTATCTGTCTGTTCAGTCCATAAACTTTGCCTGCAGGCTGTAATAGCATTGACTCATCCTGAACCGCTTCCCAGTGGCTGATTAGTGAAGTGGAATCTGTCTTATCAACTTAATAAGACTTTGCCATTGCACTAAATGATGGAGATTAGTTTTCCCTCTGCATGACTGGATTCCTCTTTTTTTTTATGTCGGCTGATGTCATTCGGAGATCAGCCTCCTGTAGTCAGATAATCCCCATAAATAGTCCTTTCTGCAGGCCCGGTTAGTAGTTTGCGGGATAACCTTTCCATTTGATCTATTGTTCTACAGCCAGAACTCGTGTCCAGTGTCAACATGTTGAGGGATGATAAGAGCCTGCCAGTGACTTGTACTCTTTGTAATAATGTAGGCTTCCTGCAGAGGAACAACAGTTTGGAGGACAAGAGCAGGATGGTCAGTTCCTTCAGAGAGAGGCAATCGCCCAAAAATCTCCTGGTCTGTGAGAATATTGAGACAGAATCCAGGTTCAGGCGTGCCGAGACAGACTTCTCCAACCTATATGCCAGAGGTAAGGACCTAACTCGCTTCTACCTTATAGCATGGCTCTGTAAGCCATCTCAGACCGAGATGACACCATCACTGCAGTTGTATAATAATAATTTAACGCAAAGAACTACATTTAAGGTACTTTATATGACTCGGCCCGAAATTTTTTTATATGTAATTAAATGTATTGCTTTTTCTACAACTTTACTTTTTGTACATACTTTTTTCACATGTCTACTTATGTAAAAAATATTTACAAAGGTTTAGTGTTGTGCGTTTCAGTTTGTTTAAAGGTGATTTTTTTTTTTCATATTAAAAACATGATGTGGAGATATTTTATATTGTATATCTATTGTTTATTTACTAAAATAAACTTATATGTCAGATCTATGCAACTAAAAGTAGAATTTTGGTGGCAACATATATGTCATAACTCTTGCAATTATTTAATCATTTTTACTGCCAATGTCGTAAATTGTACCTTTACTTTGTTGATAACGACTGCCATTTTACTAACATATTTTTACTGTCAGTAAATTTTCCAATCGGTGGGAGACTCTTCCATCTACAGTATATATGATTGCATTATATAATGTTCTTCTTAACTGTTAATACAAAATACTTTGTCATAAAGTTCTTTTGTAATATGTTACCAAGCTAGATTTTGTTTGGGCGAAATAATTAACTTTGTAATAACAATAAAATGATGTACACTATCGCTTGTCTGTAAGCCATTCGGAAACAGATTGCATTGCTGCCTATAAAATAATATCTGCTAGTTTGTAAACACTTATTGTCTGTATAATGCTTCAATGCTTAATCACCGTAACAACAAGATGACTGGAAGTGAGAGGAGATTAGGCAGAGAAATATGGTTAGTCCAAATGAGGAACCGCTACACCTGTCGCGGTGATGTGTGATAGAGCACTTAGGATTTCATGCAGACAATTTGTATTCGCCTAGCCCAAGTCATATATAAAGATCCTAGCACCTAGCAGACACCCGTCACTGGTGATCCATCTTCCACTGGCACACTAATAGCTCATTTGTTCTGCAGATTTACTGCCCGCCAAGAATGGAGAGGAATCCACCATGCAGTTCCTCCTGGAAGTGGTTGACATTCTCCTGAACTATGTAAGGAAAACATTCGATAGATCCACCAAAGTTCTGGACTTCCACCACCCACACCAGCTCCTGGAAGGTATAGAAGGGTTTAACCTGGAGCTGTCAGACAACCCGGAGTCTCTAGAGCAAATCCTGGTGGACTGCAGGGATACTCTGAAGTATGGCGTACGAACAGGTACATACCTAATGGACTGTTATAAAGAATTAACCAACTTCTGTGTTGTCTACTAAGCTTTACTCAAATGTACCTGGATCAGTTCAACACTAAGAAACACAAAAGCACAAATACAACATAGTGAACATACTGCTATACAGTATAATGTGAAATTCAGTCTCTCCCACAGGCCTCCCCACTGCAAATAGGTAAGGGAGAGTTCTAACTTAGGGGGACATCAACAATCAGCAGCTCTGTATAATTTTATTGTATGCAAATTATAGATGTTACTTCAGTGCTGATTGGTTGCCATGGGCAACTTCTCCACTGGCTCACTTCTCCGCTCTTATCACTGCTTAGTAAATGTCCCCCTTAATTCCAAGTGAAAATCATTGGTTCCTTTTTTGTTTCTACATCTGCTAATAATTATACTGCCAAGTACCATCTTCTATATTGCACACTAAAACATAATTAGCTATTTTATTTTCTATATTTTGAATACATGTTCAATTCTTAGCACATCACCATAACATAAAATGCGTATATAAATCTCCTCAATTTTCAAAAAGTAATTAGAAAAAAACTCCATCAGGTTTGCCAAAAGAAGCATAAATTGAATTGTGCAATTACTGTTGGGCAAAATTGATAAAGGGAAGGTAAATACTTTATACAGTGAAAACATAATTTAAATGACATTGATTAAATATAAACTGACCACAGATTTTGCTAATTAATATATCACCAAAGTAGTACAACTAGAAGTAACTGAGGAAAGAGAAAATATACACAATGTAAATAAAGTAACGGAAGGAAATAACCAGATTCATGATTTGTTAATGATACCATCCCGGCTCTTATCAGTGGTGACGATTGCTTGTATATGGGATAAGGATCCCGTAATAAACTATAAATAAATATAGAAATAATTGCAGGAGCGGCACTCAGGGAATAGAAAGCATAATAAACACAATGGGGGTAATTCCAAGTTGATCGCAGCAGGAATTTTGTTAGCAGTTGGGCAAAACTATGTGCAGTGCAGGGGAGGCAGATATAACATGTGCAGAGAGAATTAGATTTGGGTGGGGTGAGTTCAATCTGCAATCTAAATTGCAGTGTAAAAATAAAGCAGCCAGTATTTACCCTGCACAGAAACAAAATAACCCACCCAAATCTTACTCTCTCTACACGTGTTATATCTGCCTCCCCCGCAGTGCACATGGTTTTGCCCAACTGCTTACAAAATTCCTGCTGCAAACAACTTGGAATTACCCCCAATGTGCTGTCTGACCGATGTTTCACTGTATTTTTACATATTCTTCAGGGTTGTATATATATATATATATATATATATGTATTTAGATGTACAACATATAGTATATACAGCATATAGCAGCTCAGTACCAGGAAACTCCTTTGGTAACACTGTGCTAAAAAGATTGTCATTCTCATAAAACACCAAACTAAAAGCGTCGCAGGGGAAACATCTCATTAGGTTAAACTGCAGTGAATGTGAACGGATTGTACTTCCCGTACACTAGGGGCCTGGATATATAGACCCTCTGTGGGATGTGAAGCGTATGCACTTATCGTGAGAAGGACTGGAGGGACAGACTTGTGTTCATTATCCTCTTTATTGATAATCAGCTGCAGCTAGGCACGTAATGGGCAGCCTACATCTTAATGAGAATGTTTTTTCATATGCCAAGTCCATAATGACAAATCATTTCATGGTTAACGTTCCTTAAAAAAATCCAAATCGATGTAAAATCTTGTTGTGTTTACAAACTAGATTAAAAAAAATTCAGTGTGGTTTATTTTACATTTGGAGTATAGAATAATTCTAAATAATATAACATTTGTTAATGTAAAGCCATGTAAAAATAGAGAAGACTGTACAGTTGAGAAAAAAAAAGTGGAAAAGTTTTTATATTGTTAGGGTGTTCCATCTGTGTGTGTTTTTTGTTTTGTTCCGGATGTGAATTCCTGGAATGTTGGAGTACCCAGTGGGAAAGCCATACATCTCATAAAAAAAATATATTTTATGCTACACACACACATTTATGTTCAAGATCATTTTTATTATTATAATTTATTTACATAGCGCCACCAATGTACCCAGCGCTGTACAGGGGTTATGTCATTCATATCAGGCCCTGCAGCATTGGAGCTTACCGTATAAATTTCCTTTCTAACCCCCTAAAACACAAGCACACACACTGGTGTTAAGTTTGACAGAATCCAATTGACCAGTCAATGGGGGAGATGTACTAAGCCTGAAAAGTGATAAATATCACAGTGATAAAGTACCAGCCAACCGGCTCCTAACTGCCATGTTACAGGCTGTGTTTGAAAAATGACAGTTAGGAGCCGATTGGCTGGTACTTTATCACTGTGATATTTATCACTTTTCAGGCTTAGTACATCTGGCCCAGTATGTTTTTGGAGTATGGTTGGAAACCAGAGGAGACCCACGCATATATGAGGAGAACATGCAAACTCCACACCAGTGGACCATGACTAGATGTTAAGTTCATGAACTCACTACTGTTAGATAGTAATGCTAACCACTACGCAATGGGCTCCATAGTCACTGCACTCCCACATAATTAATATTACAATTATCCTTTATTTATAAAACACATATTACTGTGCGCATGACACAAATTATATACAATTACATAAAACAGGACATAAAGATGTCTCTGCTCAGGTGAGCTTACCATCTAAGCAGCGGAATAACAGTGTCTGGTTGGGGAAGTGAGTACATGTTGCTTTGCTCCTATACCCACAACGAGATTAAATGGAGCTATTTGCACCTGGTTAGGTCATAAACATAACAGGCCAGCGTTGCGGCTCCAATGTTTGAAGGCATAGATGTTGTATGGGATATGATCTGTTTGTCTTGTGGCTTGCACCTGCGGCATGTAAATACACCTTATAGCATACTGGCAGGTGCGGTAATGTGACAATAGCTTCCCCTATCCAGGTGTGTTTAGCAAACAGCCACAATCAATGTTATTCTAGTTCTGTCATGTTTATTTTTTTTGCCTGTATGGACGAGAAAACCACACAACAGCGCCGTTTTTAGTCTCTTCGCCTCATTAAATGTAATCTAAATTTGTAGCTAATTAAAGCAGTTCACTTTCAACTAATGGCAGCCCTTCTAGTGAGTATTCCTGAGTAATCTGTTTGGTCATTAGCATTAATAACCCCATTGCTTTTTAAACCCTGCACTAGAGTTTGCTATGAGTGGAAGATATGTCAGTGAAGGCCAATTCTGCTGCTCATCCACAGGCTGTTCATCATCCAGTCTTCTGATTCATGGACCAGTATATGGGCTGAAGGGGTTTTATCTTTCAGTGCTGCTCATTACATTAATTTTTTTGTTTTTTTGTTTGCCAAATACATTTTATAGGCACAGATGTCAGACTTCCCGTTACGTTCCCGAGCCAAGGCACTGTTCCCAACGCATGAAGAAAGTTTTTTAATTGCTGTACAACTTGACGAACAGGTCAAAGAAGCAGGACATGGTTCTGTTTTATAGCTTGTTGCTACTATATTGTCAAATGTTGTACATTGCTGTGGAATATGGGCCTTATTCAGGGTTATTAGCAAACCCAAAAAAGCAAGCAATTGGGAAAAACCATGGTGGTCATTCCGAGTTGTTCGCTCGTTGCCGTTTTTCGCAACGCAGCGATTAGGTGGAAAATGCGCATGCGCATAGTACGCAGCTCACATGCGCTAAGTTATTTAACACAAAACTTAGTAGATTTGCAAGTGTTCGTGCGGCGCTTTTCAGTCGCACTGCTGATCGGTGAGTGATTGACAGAAAAGGGGCGTTTCTGGGAGGTAACTGAGCGTTTTCCGGGAGTGTGCTAAAAAACGCAGGTGTGCCAGGAAAAAACGCAGGAGTGGCTGGAGAAACGGGGGAGTGGCTGGCCGAACGCAGGGCGTGTTTGTGACGTCAAACTAGGAACTAAACGGACTGAGGTGATCGCAATATAGGAGTAGGTCTGGAGCTACTCAGAAACTGCATGAAAATTTTTAGTAGCAGTTCTGCTAATCTTTCGTTCGCAATTCTGGTAAGCTAAGATACACTCCCAGAGGGCGGCGGCCTAGCGTGTGCAATGCTGCTAAAAGCAGCTAGCGAACAAACAACTCGGAATGAGGGCCCATGTGCAGTGCAGGATTAGAGATGAGCGGGTTCGGTTTTACTCGTATTTACCCGAATCTCCTTATTGGCTCACAGACGTCATGTGTTTTGGTTAGCAAATAAGGAAAATCCTCAAAAAAAGAACTTGCGATAATTATGGCGTTAAGAACCGAGTAAATCTGAACCTGCTCATCTCTATGCAGTACGTGCAGAGAGATTTAGATTTGGGTGTGTTCACTATGAAATCGAAATTGCAGTGTAAAAATAAAGCAGCCAGTATTTACCCTGCACAGAAACAATATAACCCACCCAAATTTAACTCTCTCTGCACATGTTATATCTACCCCACTTACAGTGCACATGGATTGCCCATTAGTGTGCTTTTTTTTGTTTGCTAGCAAACCTGAATAACCCCCAATGTGGTGGTGATGATGATGATGATGATGATGATGATGATGATGATGATAATAATAATAATAAGAGGTATTGGGTATGACAGTAATATCCATATAGTCTAGGCTCCCACACTTTTATTAAGAAAGGCTGCTCAGCCACTGTCTGCTATATAATCAGTTCCCACAACTATTATTATTTCGTTACAGCTTCTTATATAGCGCAGCATATTCCATTATGCGTTACAATTGGGAACAACAATAATAAAACAACACTGGGTCATAACAGACAGACATAGAGGTAGGAAGGCCCTGCTCGCAAGCTTACAATCTATGGGAAATAGGCATGGATACACAAGGATAGGTGCTACCTATTGCATAATTGTTCACCAGATTGCAAATGTTCTTGGTGGGCTGTATGATATGGTCACACTGTGATACTAAAAAAAGAAAAGAAAAATGTTATTCAAGGTTTTATGGTCCCCTCTGATATTATTAGGCTGAGCAAAACTGTTGGGAGGGGAAGGTTGAGAGCACACGTGTTGGTACAGTATATTGTATCCCAGGACTGTTCGATACTCCCAGTACAACTCCATCACCCAACATTATTGGTCAGATGAACAAGACCCATTTCAAGCACCCAACAAGAAAGCCAGCTCAGCAATGTGTCAGTGATCCACAATACACAATGAAGATTGTCATAAAGTATTCCTAAATATAACATCTACTACCCCTTAAGTCATGTTACAGACAGCCTCCAAATAAATGTTAAACAACTGAAAACCACATCAAGACTACATTATTAATCTCCCTATGTTGCAGAAGTTCTTTCAATTTATATCTTCTTATTTAAACCTTTCAAAAATGTATACAAAACATGTAAAATCACACACAATAAATATACCTCCGCAGTCTAAACCCACAGATCCTAATAATCTAAGTACACCATATCATATCCCCCAGCATGTCTTATATTGGGACAGGAATGGCCAGTCCTCCCAGGCCATGACCTCTGTGTGACCAGAGATGCACCCACAAAGGCTAACCACTTAGACTGTGCACTTTGGGGGTCATTCCGAGTTGATCGTAGCCCTGCAAAATTTTGCAGGGCTATAATCATGTCCATAGACATGCGAGGGGACGCCCAGCACAGGGCTATCCCGCCCCGCATGTCAGTGCCGGCCCCCCCGCAGAAGTGCAAAAGCATCGCACAGCGGCGATGCTTTTGCACTTTAGGAGTAGCTCCCGGCCAGCGCAGCTTTAGCGTGCTGGCCGGGAGCTACTCGTCGCTCCCCAGCCCGCAGCGGCTGCATGTGACGTCACAGAGCCGCTGCGGCCCGCCCCCCCCCCGCACGGTCCGGCCACGCCTGCGTTGGCCGGACCGCGGCCTCGAAATGGCAACCAAACACCGCCATTCCACCCCCCCGCCCAGCGACCGCCTCTGCCTGTCAATCAGGCAGAGGCGATCGTAGCGCAGCGATGGCCTTTGGCCATCGGGCATGCGCCGGCGCACTGCGGTGTCGGTGCATGCGCAGTTCTGACCCAATCGCGCCGCTGCAATAAACTGCAGAGTGTGATCGGGTCAGAATGACCCCCTTTATCCAGTGAAAAATTACTATCAGAGGCAGTCCCCAAACTTCTCCCTCCACTGTTCTGCCAACAATCACAGCAGTTATCCGCACGGAACCTTATTGCCTTGTGACCCATTAGGAGTCACTTACTGCAGAAGGCTTCAGCGGAGAGGAAAGGCTGATGTTTCTGTTATGTGATGTTTGGTGCCATTGAACTGGACTTTCTGAGCCATAATGGCAGCTTGAGCATGAGCACACAGAATTGCTCTGGAAGACCGCCAGGTTGGGTAGTCACTCTTGGATATAGTTTTAAAGGCAACATCATTTCATTTTGTAGGCAGTAAATGCATTGCTATGAATGCGGTGCTGCTTACACACTAGCTGGTGGTACTGCACAAATATCCAGTAAGAATCATGTGTGTTGTAGGTGACAGTCCTCTCTCTAAAGTGCCAGACATTGCAACAGCTGTGAGCAAGCTGGAAAAGACACAGTGGGTCATTCAGACCTGATCGCACCTCGGTTTTTCCGCTGCGCTGTGATCAGGTCAGAACTGCGCATGCGTATGCACCCCAATGTGCAGGCGCGACGTACAAGTACAAAGCGGATCGTTGCCCAGTGATGGACTCTATGAAGAATCCGTTCGCACAGCCGATCGCAAGGAGATTGACAGGAAGAAGACGTTTGTGGATGGTAACTGACCGTTTTCTGGGAGTGGTTGGAAAAACGCAGGCGTGTCCAAGAGTTTGCAGGGAGTGTCTCTGACGTCAATTCCAGCGCCCGGACAGGCTGAAGTGATCGCAGCGGCTGAGTAAGTCCTGGGCTACTCAGAGACTGCACAAAACATTTTTGTACCGGCCGGCTGCACATGTGATCACACACTTGCAAAGTGAAAATACACTCCCCTGTAGGCGGCGATTATCTGCTTGCAGCGCTGCAAAAAACTGCTAGCGAGTGATCAGGTCTGAATGACCCCCCCAGTCACCTGATCGTGTAGCATAAAAAGTGCAGAATAGCTCCCTTTGTATAGATAAGGGACTGATGCAGAGTACGTAGGGAATTGCGCATGATTTCGCACTGCGCCTGCCCACAATGCAAATGTGAAATTGCACAGTTGAATGCATAATGCATGTATCAAATCTTATGACCACAGAGGCAGAACAGGGGGGGAAAGGGGCATTCTCATGGAGGCAAGGCTCAGCAAGGAATGTAAATGTGGCTTAAGAGGCCTGAAGTTATGCGGATATGCGGCCATTAGGAGGAGTGCGATGTGCACCTGCCATAGGACATGTTCAGATATACAATGATGATCACTTCTCATAAACTAGATGAATATGCTGCACAGCTAGAGAGGTGTTCACAGCTATTTATATGCACGGAAATATTTTTGCACGCACTCATTTTTATACATACATTTTGCTGCCAACTATGCAGCAGCCCCTAAATGCCTACCAACGGGTAATGATGGAAAGTTTATCTGTACCTAGTATTGACAGGAGTGCGCTACTGCGCAGACTCCAGTCTTCCTGTTCTACATGGAGTCTTCATGCCTTATCCCAAGATGACCATGAAATTTCAACTGGGCAAATGCCGGAGCCATCTTGAGACTGTGTGGTGTCACATGGTGGGGGACGGCGGTCTCCTGCTTAGCTCATATGAGAAACCTGGTTAATAACTAGTATAAAGCTGTTAGCGGCATCCCTGCACAGCTACCCTTTTGCAGTATATGGTCAATGGCTGGAGAGCTATAAGAAACCCTACTCCGCTCTGCTCCATCATCAGTGTACATGTAACAGTGAGTACAGCTTTACCTGCTTTCTATCAATAAACCAACACCACTGGTTGTGTATAGTTTAAGTCATCCGCTGTGTGTACCTATATAACGCTGCAATATTAACACTTGCAGAAAACATAATGTCCAACTCCTAGTCAGCCTGTACATAGGGTAGTGCGACAAGGCCACGGGGTGCCATTGTTGAAAGTGTGTTGGTTGATAGCCCAGGATAGTGTCTGGGACGACTCCTGAATGGCTATCCCTCTTTGGTAGTTCAGTTGTAAGGATCCTCTATATCCCTCTGCATGAGGTGGTATCGGGATCCCGACACTTCGGATGCCGGCAGTCAGAATACCAACAGTGGCATCCCGAAGCTCAGGATCCCAACTCCTACTAGATAAGTATGCTCCCGCTAATCCCTAACCCTCCTTACCCGCAGCCTAACCCTCCCCCCTGTAGCCTTTCCCTAGCCCTCCCTGGTGGTGCCTATCCCTAACCCCCCTCCCCGCAGCCTAACCCTAACCCTACCTCTTCTGCAGCCTAATCCTAACTCTCCTGCAGTTTACCTCTAACCCTCCTTACCCGCAGCCTAACCCTAACCCTCCCTTTCCGCAGCCTAAACCTAACCTTTTCCAGCAGCTTACCTCTTAGCAGTCCTGGCATACTTACGTTCGGGCATTATATGAACTGGTGGCACTGTGTGATACAATATGAACTAGAGAACTTCTATGGGGCATTAAAAAAACCAGGTCACTACTAAAAACTAGGGCACTATTACTGTATATTGCATAAAATTAACCAATAATATTATAGGGTATAAAATGTACAACCACTGCGGAGAGAAGTGTCTCTATAGAGGCACTGGGGAGGGGCCCCTTTAAAATGTTGCTATGGGGCCCACAAAGTTCTGGTTACGCCTGTGCCTTTGTGTGCTATGTGGTGCATGCAGTAGATTATATCCTCTGCCATGGGTAACGATTCCCAGACTTTCATACATTTTCCTAAATTTAGCTGCAAACACGGTCGCTGACGGAGACACACTTGATTAGTATTTTTGTCTCAAACAAATTGGTTGTATTGCCCATGCGACTCATTCTTATCGGACTCCATCTTTTGCCTTGTTACTTAGGTCAGCATCTGAGTCACACATAGTAGGTGCATACTCAGGTCCATACTCACACACAGAAAGTGCATACTCACATACTGTACCCATACACAGCAGGTGCATACTCACACGCAGCCGGTGCATACTCACAGTAGCCGGTGCATACTCACACGCAGCAGGTGCATACTCACACGCAGCCGGTGCATACTCACACGCAGCCGGTGCATACACACATGCAGCAGATGCATATTTTATTCACACACATCAGATCCATACTCACACAGCAGCTGTATATTCACACTCCATACTCACACACAGCAGGTGCATACTCACACAGCTTACTCATACACAGCAGGTGCATACTCACACAGCTTACTCATACACAGCAGGTGCATACTCACACAGCAAGTGCATACTCATACACATCAGGTGCATACCTTGCCATCACCAGTATCCAGATGACCCATGTATTTTAATTTTGCATATTTTGTTGAAAAAACTCTCTGGAGAGACGCATGGTGCAGCTTTGTGTCAAAGTCTGTGCACTCTAAATGAGGCTTTTTGTCAAGTTTAAAGGATAGGTATATATGGACACATCTGTATACATTCAGAAATGTAGTCAATAAAAGGCATAGCTCCCAACTGTCCCGATTTTCGTGAGACAGTCCCATTTTTTGGGGTCTGTCCCGCTGTCCCTTCCGCGGACCGCAGTGTCCCGCGGTGGGGGGGAGCAGTTTGGAGGCTCCCTAACACTCGCTGCTCTGCTCAGTTCAGAGCAGAGCTGAACAGACGCTATGGGGGTCATTCCGAGTTGATCATAGCTGTGCTAAATTTAGCACAGCTACGATCTTCTTCCCTGACATGCGGGGGGACGCCCAGCAAAGGGCTAGTCCGCCCCGCAGGTCAGTCCGGCCCCCCCTCGCAGAAGTGCAAAGTACATCGTCACGCAGCCACTGCGGCCCGCCCCCGTTCAGTCTGGCCACGCCTGTGTTGGCTGGACCAAACCCACGAAACGGCGGCCAAATGCCGCCGTTCCGCCCCCTCCCGCCCAGCGATTGCATCTGCCTGTCAATCAGGCAGAGGCAATCGTATCCCTGCTATGGCCTTCAGCCGTCTGGCATGCGCCGGCGCATGCGCAGTAGGGACCCGTTCGCTCTGCTGCGTTAAAACTCAGTGAGCGAACGGGTCAGAATGACCCCCCATGCGCATGCGCACAGCATCTATTCCAGTGAGGCAGAGGGACTGTGGGCATGGCCAGCAGCTCACAGAGCACTGGCCATACCCCCACTATGCCGAAAATTGGAGGCGTGGCTCGCGATCGCGTCATCCATGTGAGGCCATGCCCCCTTTTCAATAGGTCACATCCTCTTTTCGGCGGAGTGTTGATGTCCCTCTTTCATTAAACCAAATGTTCGGAGGTATGAACATAAGGAAGGACACAATGCAACGATTTATTTTTGGTTCCAACTTAAATTGACTAAAGAAAAAAGTTTTGTTTTGTTTTTGTCTTTTTATAATATCATTGTTACCATCCACTTCACAGGTCATCCACGTTTTTTCAACCAACTTTCAACTGGACTGGACATTATTGGCTTGGCAGGGGAATGGCTGACGTCAACAGCAAATACAAACATGTGAGTTTTCAAATGTTCTTGTAGTTTTTGTTCACATAGTAAAACTAGTGGAAGTAAGTCACATATTGTAAAAATCATCTGGGCAAAGGAGAAAAAAATGTGTGTGTGGTTTGGGGAGGGCTGGATTACATAACCTGCACTGGCCTGTATAGGTATACACGGGAGGGAGGAAGGGGGAAAAGGCAGCGGACCCGGGTTCCAAAAGCAACCCAGGTAATTAGTACCCTCTCCCCTCCTCTATGGCGCCACTGCCAATAGTCTGTATTGGTAAAAGCACAATAAAAATACATTAGAATTTGTGCAATTACCCATATTCCCAGTATATATGTGTGAACATATATGCCGTCATGAGTTGATGTATATATACATATTGGTTTCCATATCTGGTTAACCCCTTCAAGGTCTAGCACCTGGCATTGTCATGTTTCTGTACAGTGGTGGTTTTCTAATACATTTTTAGAATAGCTCTTTGACTATTCTAAAATACATTTGGTCTATCTATCTATCTATCTATCTATCTATCTATCTATCTATCTATCTATCTATCTATCTATGTATCATCTCATGTAGGCCTATCTATCTATGCTAGTTTAACAGACCTGGCAAATACTGCATACCCTCCATACTCGATTTTTATGTGTAAATTGTTGGAGGGTATGATACTGGGTCACCACAGTCTCCACCCCCGTGCTTGGCTCCACCCCCCTCTGGAAACCCCCTCCTGCATATCCTGCATTTGCCCCTGGTAGCTGACTGCATATCTGACCACCCCCCAGTACCCAGGCCATCGAGAGCTGACCCAGGACCCCACTGGGCACCTCCATCATTCCTGGGCTCAGGTCATCAGTACCCACCCCCCTTGCTCTTCGCCGCCCTGTGATCAAGCTCATAGTTTGGGAATGTCTGCGCTATGGCAAAGGTGACTATGCAGCTAAAGGCAGGTCATTGGCTGGCATTATACATACAGTAGTACACAATGGGCCTAATTCAGACTTGATCGTAGCTGTGCAAAAATTATGCAGGCTACGATCAGTTACTCAGACATGCGGGGGGACGCCCCGCATGTCTGGCTCTGCCCCGCCGAACAAGTACAAAAGCATCGCACAGCAGCAATGCTTTTGTACTTGACGAGTAGCTCCCTACCAGCGCAGCTCCTACGCGCTGGCAGGGAGCTACTCGCCGCTGTTCGGGTTGCAGCGGCTGCGTGTGACATCACGCAGTCACCACGGCCCATCCCCTCGCGCGGTCTGAGCACGCCTACATTGCTCGGACCGCGCCCCTAGAACGGCAGCCAAACGCCGCTGGCCCGCCCCCTCCCACCCAGCGACCGCCTCTGCCTGTCAATCAGGCAGAGGCGATCGCAGGGCTGAGATGGCCATTGTCTGCCTGGCATGCGGCACCGGCGCAGTTCAGACCTGATCGGCTGCTGTGCGAAAACGCACAGCAACGATCAGGTCTGAATTAGGCCCATTGCTATATTATGATACAAAATCAATTCACTCTCATTTTATCAACAAAAGCTTTACTTTCAGTAGTCATAATAATATACCAGTAATTAGTCCAATCAGCTGTGTTAAACACATTGCACAGTTATTAGTTCATATAGAAAATAATTGGAGTCATATTATTTTATTACCAAACGTAATCAAAATTGAGTATATTTTAAACTGTAACTTTATGCATGAAAGTATATAGTTACTTATAAATAAGTTTATAGCCAGTGCAGTTATTAAAACTAAACAGCTGTTGGCGATTTTAAATTGTGTATTGATTCGTGCATGGTCTTAAAAGAAAACAGATAAAATATAAATATATGAACTTGTTTACCTCTACATCTCCATCTGAGTCATAATTTTCCATAATTAGGAAATGCACCATGTGCTGTTAACAGTTTCATTTGATATTAGATGTAGAGGAGATTTATCATGAAAGAAAAACTTACCAGGCTATTCATTTTTCACCCTTAAAATATTAGATGGCAATGTACACAGATTTGTTCAGGCGCAGACTCTCTGTCTTCAGTCAAGCTTTCTGTCTAGTCTTTTGTGGCTGAGAGATAAAATATATCATGTACAAGGTCACAGAACTGATGTTCAGATTTAAAGCAGCAATACTCCATAGTTGTTTTTTTGTTTTGTTAGCAAGTTGAATATCTTGATTCTTCTTTAATACTGTATCCCCCAGTAAATCTTTATCTCCTTTTGACCACATCTCTGGAGGGAAAATAAATATGGCTGTTGCAGTGGTGGGGCTGCAGTGCAGTTCAAAATTGAACTAGGAGATCCACCCCAACTGCCCCCACCACTCCCTCCCCCAACACTGCAACATCGCCGGCTGGGACACATTGTCAGCCTGAAGCCACTGGGAACCACGTGTAGGAGCAGGAGACAAGACAACACCAGTGCCGGATATTCAGCCCACCCCAAAGCCTCTGTAGCCAACAAAAGTTCTTTTGGTTAGTTAAGTATCTGCCCGCCATCTATGACACAGGAGTCAACTGCCCCTGGTTACAGCTTTCTGCATTTCATGTGATGGCAAAGGTTGAAGTATTGGGTGGTTGCCACAGTAAAAATATAACTCAGTGGTCCACAAATCCTCCCTGCTCATTACATCATGTGACCGTGGCTGCCATGGAAATAGCACTATGGGAAATCTGAGCAATTACAGGGGCAGATGTATTAAGCCTGGAGATGGGATAAAGAAGTGATAAAGCAGTGATAAGTGAAAGGTGATAACGCACCAGCCAGTCAGCTCCTGTCATTTTTCTAATTTGTAATGACTGGCTGGTACGTTATCACCTTGCGCTTATCACTGCTTTATCACCTCTTTATCCCTTCTTCTGGTTAATACATCTGCCCCATTAGTCATAATAATAGTCTAAAGAATCAAACCAAAAAGTAAATGGGATTGTTGTTTTAAAGGATGATCCAGAAGGTTTTGCAGTGATGGTCATTGTCCTTACCTGCTATCCGTTTAGATAATTTCTCTTATGAACTTTTAATAGAAAGTCTTCATTGTTCAGAAGCTATTTTATCCCACCAAATTCCCCCCCTTGCAAGAATTTTTCTGCGCTCTGCTTTCTTGAGACTAGTGTCCTCTGTATAGCGCAATGATTGACAGATGTCTTGGCGTCTACAGTCCCAGCAACCACAAACCTGAAAATTCAGTAGACCAAGGGTAAATTCGCTGTCACCTGTCCATCAATGTCTGCGGATGCAGGAAAGCCATTAAAAGGAATGCTTAAGAAAAATAACAAACTGCATGAAAACAGAGATACAGTTTAAATAGTTAAGAAAGTTTACTGAAGACCTTTAAGAAAAAAATTCTATGAAATACTTTCAAAAGTAAAATGTCAAAGTAAAAGAGTCTAAGGTTAAAGTATTGAAGAATATCACAAAATTCTTATGATACACTTGAAATGTGTGGAAGGCTATCAGGACCGGTTCTGGGGCTTTGCGCGCCCCGGGCGGCAATGGGGGGGCGTGGCTTCGTACAGGGGGCGTGGTCATTTACGCCCCCTGTACAGACTACTGTAGCGCTCTGAAATGTGCCCCCGCTGCCTGCTGCCCCCCGCTGCCGCTGTGAAGCCCTTCGTGGAGAGGTCCTTTAATGTGCGGTGCGCGATGACGTCATCGCACAGCAAAGGTCCTCTCCACGAAGGGAAACTAGACGTGTAGCGTCTAGTTCCCTTCGTGGAGAGGACCTTTGCTGTGCGGTGCGCGATGACGTCATCTCGCACCGCACAGTAAAGGACCTCTCCACGAAGGGAAACTCTAGTTTCCCTTCACAGCGGCCAGTGGCAGCGGGGGGCACAGCAGCAGCGGATCTTGCCCTAGTATGGCACCCTCCAGAAGGCGCCGGCGCCCTCAGGAAGGCGGGGCCCCAGGCAAAAGTCCTGCTTGCCCGTGGCAAGATCCGCTACTGAAGGCTATATTAATCTACCTTGGTGCAATGTTATTCTTCTATGATCAAATACTCTTGTCTGCAGCCCCTGAGCTGCGTAGACCACACCATAGATAAATAAAATAGTAACTTTCTCTTTACATGTACACTCATGTGATTAGTAAATCATTTTTGCAATAGAGAATAGTTTGGTCAGTTTGTATGCTGAACCAACACATACATTGGTGTCCCTTATGTTCTATAATGGAATACAGGATCTTCTTTTAGCCTGCAAATGTCACTGTTTAAGTTGCTACAGTGTTTTCCTATTGGCGAGATCCCACAGTGAGGATCAGTGTCGGACTGGGACATGAAGGGCCCACCGGGGGGGATGCTGTTATAGGGGCCCATACTTAGGGGTGTGGCCAACCTACAAAGGGGGTGTGGCCATCCTCCACAGAGGCTTGAAATACACAATAGTTTAGTGCAGTGTAATGCAACATATCTACCATGTATAATACAAGTACATAGTCTGGAACCTGATCCCTAGAGGAAGGAGTGGACCCTCAGGCAGTGGGGCCCACTGGTAGTTTCCCTGGTACCCCTGTGGGCCAGTCCGACCCTGGTGAGGATGATTATAGACTATGGGGAACATTTACTAAGCAGTGATAGGAGCGGAGAAGTGAGTCATTGGAGAAATTTCCCCAGCAACCAATCAGCAGCTCTGTATGATTTTATAGTATGCAAATTATAGATGTTACTCCAGTGCTGATTGGTTGCCATGGGCAACTTCTCCACTGGCTCACTTCTCCGCTCTTATCACTGCTTAGTAAATGTACCCCTATATAACATATAAAAAAGTACTCTTCAAACATGTTGATAACACTTCAGTGATGGTATCACCCTTGCTGTTATCATTGGGACTAGCACTAAAATATATGTTTTGTTCAAAACACAACCTCTGGAATGTTCCTGTATGCGAGGGGGTTGATGGAAAGTTGAGCACAAGGTCAATTTCCCAGACGTGTTCTGAGAAGTATCCAACTCGGTCACCACTTGCCGCTAGAGGGGTGTAACCGGATACTAATGGGGCATTTATGGAGAGCTGTATCAACCCTTCTAAGGAGTGGAGAAGTGGCAAGTGAAGTTGTCCTAGCAACCAACCAATCAGCCAGCCTCTAAGCCCCATAGCAGTGCTACTCCTTGTATTTACTATGGCATCTCTTGCACCACCAAATGTGCAGTAATAATAATGGCAGGTGGCTATGAATGTTAGTGTATAGATTGGGGCAGTCGGCCCGCAGGGAGGGGTACACCTATGCATATGCACAAATATCCACATTTAGTTCCATGCACACAATATGGGGGCTATTCCAACCGACTGTCTATCTCGTTTTAAGGTATAATTCTTCCTGGCCTTAAATTAACATTTGTATTGATTGTTCACCTTAGTTTTAAAGGAGGATTGTAAGTGTGTGGTTCGATCCCATTAGCGTCACGGCAGCCATCTATCACAGTGAAAGTGGTACATGACAGGAGACCGTACAGTCCACTGTACATTACCTCTCCTCTTCATTACACTGACATTTCAGTTGGATGAACATCTTTTAGTTGTTTTTTTTTTTGTCATGAGTAATTAAGAGAAAGTCATCATGTATAATTACTTCTGACAGATATTGACTTAACTATATTGTAGAAACAAAGTTGTCCTTGGGGGTTATTAGATGGTGGCCACAACATAAATAATTGCATTTGCATTCGATACTTTTAATTAGGTCTGGGTGCTTTGCCATTTTGGAGAAGCAAACTTTATTTTTTTAATTATTATTATTTATTTTATATCCACTAAAACTTTTCAGCTATGTGTATATACTTTAGATATATTTTGTATTTAGAGGCAAATAGTCTAGTTAGCTAGTGGCATTTCACTTTCTGAGCCTGCATAAACCTATTACATTATCTCATGTATATCGCTCTTTGCTTTATGAAGGTTTACATATGAAATTGCTCCAGTTTTTGTCCTGATGGAACAAATAACACTTCGGAAAATGAGGGAAATAATCGGCTGGTCTGGTAAAGACGGAGACGGCATTTTTTCCCCAGGTAAGTCTCCTGAGCGACTTTAATGCTGTAAAAGTAATGGGAAGTTTATTTTCAATCTGAACTGCACACTGAAATGCTCTCAAGCACAGAATGTAAGGGTAATACATTGGAAGCTAAAAGGCATGAAGTCACCATAGCTAGGAAGCTGTGAAATAAATAATGCCGCAGTACGCGGACTGACAAATACAGAGTCCTGTAAATGGACCATTTAAAGTTCAAAGGAGTAAGTGAAGAGGAATTGACTTCAGTGTAGGTTTTGCCTACTTTATCCAGTATATTCTTTTATTTTATTTACTTATACTGTATACGTGTAGTAAGCAGATAACACTACAGAATACAGACAGAATAGCACAGTCTCTACAGTGACAGCCCTATAAGATAATGCAGTGGTTCTCAGATGATGATCGGGTGGAACACAGCTACATATGGCATGCAACAAGATATTTCTATTTATGAAATCTCAGTCACCCCTAATACATTGAGACTTCACCCAGAATCGGATTGTACACATTTTTACGGCAATGGAGACTGTCTTGCAAACAAACAAATATCTATCTATACATCTACAGGGTTAGGTAAGATATGCCAGCGATCGGAATGCCGACGGTCAGAAGGCCGAAGGTGAGAATCCCGACTGGGGCAGTATACTTACCTTCCCCCAATGCCCCACTAACCCTCCTTTTCTGCAGCCTAAATCTATAATTTTTCATCTGCAGCCTAACCCTAACCCTCCCTGGTCGTGCCTAATCCTAACTTCCCCTTCCCGCAACCTAACCCTCCCTCCCTCCCCCGCAGGCTAACCCTAACCCGCCATTCCCACAGCCTAACCCTCCCCCCGCAGCCTAAACCTAAAGTCCCCTATCCCCCCACCCCGGCTTACAAGTCCACAGCCCTGGCAAACCCTCTTTCAGGAACCTGGTGGTCGGGATTCCGGCACCTGGATTGTAATCCTTGCCAGGGCGCCGGCATTCCGAGCAGTGTTGGAATTCCGGCGACGGTATTTCGACTGCCGGGATCATAACTGCTGGGATCCTGACTGGATCCCCATGTATATATCTATCTAAATTATATATAAACACAGAGGTTAGACAAAAACATGGGAAACACCTAGGAAAAGAATGATTTTATTAGCGAATAAGGTGTAGGACCGCTGTTGGCATACATATATGGTGTATGTGTAACCTGGACACTGGCATTACATGCAGCTGTTATGTGCGCCTCAGACACTATACTACTGTGAAAAGGGCATATTACGAGTGAGCGACACCGTGCATCGTTGTGCTTAATCTGGAACTTTGTACCGATGCCTTTGTGGCATAAACACTAATTCTAGTACCTAGAACTCTGTAAGTGACATTGGGGCTAATTCAGACCTGATCGCTGCTGTGTGTTTTCACACAGCGGGCGTTCAGGTCTGAACTGCACATGCGCAGGCGCCGCAGTGCGCCGGCGCATGCCAGAGATGCGAACGGCATCTGATTGACAAGCAGAGGCATTCGCTGGAAGGGAGTGAAGCCGGCGGCGTTGGCCCGTTGTTTTGGGGGCGCGGTCCAGGCAACGCAGGCGTGC
The DNA here is from genome assembly GCF_028390025.1 of Pseudophryne corroboree. Lineage (NCBI taxonomy): Eukaryota > Metazoa > Chordata > Amphibia > Anura > Myobatrachidae > Pseudophryne > Pseudophryne corroboree. Next base: position 101,776,625 of record NC_086450.1, on the reverse strand, counting down.
CCGGAACATGTGGGGGCGCGGCAGCTGCGTGATGTCACACGCAGCCGCTGCGACCCGGAGAGCGACGGATAGCTCCCTTGCAGCACGCAGGAGCTGTGCTAGTAGGGATCTACTCTTCAGGTACAAAAGCATCACCGCAGTGCGATGCTTTTGTACCTGTGCAGGGGGGGGGGCAGAGCCACATATGCGGGGCGGACTAGCCCTGTGCTGGGCATCCCCCCGCATGTCTGTGAAAGTCATCGTAGATGTGCTAAATTTAGCACATCTACGATCAAGTCTTAATTGCCCCCATTGTATGTGGCAAAGATGCAATGATGGAGCATCTAAGTTGCGGCTTTTGTCTAGCTCCATATGGGATAGGTTTATGAGGACACTTCTGTACTTTCTGGATAGAAGGTGATACTTGCTGGATACCAGTGCTTTTGGTTCTCGCATACAGTTACCAGTTGGTCAGAGTGTAATAGTAGCTTCCACACTCTGGATAGGTGTGCGGATTCTTATTCATTTCTGAAATGATTCACTCATTTCTTCTTATTTTTGAAAGTAGTTGTAAGAATGATAAATTATAGATATTAACGGTGCTGGTACTGCGTACCCCTGGGTATCACAAAAAAGTACTGCTGGAGAGTATATTGGAACAGATATTTTAAGCATTGAAATAATCATTTTCATTCAAAACTGGAAAAAAAAGTTAAAAACATCTAATTTTTCTCGTTGATTTTCCACAAAAATATCAGGAAATCTTGATTTATATGGCTCAAATGTGACAATACACAATGGCCCTCATTCCGAGTTGTTCGCTCGTTCTTTTTCATCGCATCACAGCGATTTTCTGCAAACTGCGCATGCGCAGTGTTCGCACTGCGGCTGCGCCAAGTAAATTTGCTAAGAAGTTTGGTATTTTACTCACAGCATTATGAGGTTTTTTCTTCGTTCTGGTGATCGGAGTGTGATTGACAGGAAGTGGGTGTTTCTGGGCGGAAACTGGCCGTTTTATGGGAGTGTGTGAAAAAACGCTGCAGTTTCTGGGAAAAACGCGGGAGTGGCTGAAGAAACGGGGGAGTGTCTGGGCGAACGCTGGGTGTGTTTGTGACGTCAAACCAGGAACGACAAGCACTGAACTGATCGCACTGGAAGAGTAAGTCTCGAGCTACTCAGAAACTGCTTAGAAATTTCTATTCGCAATTTTGAGAATCTTTCGTTCGCAATTTTGTTAAGCTAAGATTCACTCCCAGTAGGCGGCAGCTTAGCGTGTGCAATGCTGCTAAAAGCAGCTTGCGAGCGAACAACTCGGAATGAGGGCCAATATACACAAAGGCAAACTATTCGTCAGGGAGGTGGTAAGTGACAAGTATGGCAGATTAAATCAATCTTTAACCTATATACCACATACACAAACATGTCTAAATGTATATACAGATATGTCCTCATACAGCATTGCTGTGGACGCGCCAAACAGCCCTCTTGGCGCACAAGGTTCCGAGGGAATCTGCTAGCATCAGGCGTCTTTTTAGCTGCAAACGTGTCTTAGTCGCAATGCGTTGCTAAGACACACCAGGAGACTGTGCTAATTAATATATGTGACACTTGTATATCTATGTGCGACTGAGTCTCTAAATCTGTATACAAAGTGCTACAATGGAGCAGCCGCAGCTTTTTCCCAAGACAAGTACTGTTCTGCTTCGTATACATATCCAATTTACCAGGACTAATTGTCCCGCCGGGGGCTATCTAATTAGCCCAGATAAGCCAGCGCGTGCCGGGGCTTATTGGGGATTTTGTTTCACCTGCCTCCGGCAGGCGAAGCAGAATCCCCGGAAACAGCGAAAACGGGGCTGTTTCACACGAAAACACACAGGTTTCACTGAACCTGTGTGTTTTCGGGAGAAAGGTTTTTTTTTTAAAAATCTGGATAGCCTGTAAAAAAAAGTCAGTTTTTCGGACCCGATGTTTTAACGGGGATAATTGTATATCCCCCTTAGTGGTATATTTACTAAAGTGTGGGTTTTCAGAACTGGAGATATTGCCCATAGCAACCAAGCAGATTCTACTTAAAATGTATCTAGCACCTTCCAGAAGATAGTAGCTAGAATCTGAATGGTTGCCATGGGCAACATCTCCACTTGTGAAAACCTGAACTTTAGGAAATACTGTATACCCCTTAGTCATACACAATATAAAAGCCACATATCAAATTAATCAGCAGTCTCCAAGTGTGCCCTAGTCGCATTGCGATTAAGATACATCCCCCCCTCCCCAATCGCTAGCAGAGTTGCATGGAACCCAGAGGCTCAGTCGCACCAAGCATCTCACATATCGAGGCTAGATGTATGAGGACACATCTGTAGCAACAAAGGGGGTAATTCAGAGTTGATCGCAGCAGCAAATTTGTTAGCAGTTGGGCAAAACCATGTGCACTGCAGTTGTGGCAGATACAGAGCTGCCAAGAGAAATCCTGGGCCCGGGTACAACAACTTCCTGGGCCTTCCTGCCCCCACTGGAGGGAATGTGACCACAGCATGCTGAGGCATGGCCACTTCCCTCTGATGTAGAAGCACCCACTCACAGGAGCATGGCATGCCTCCCAGCCAGGGCAGTAGAGAGCCTGGCTGTGCCCAGGTATTTTTCAGGGGGCATGGCCTAATCAAAGGAGGTGTGGACCTGGGCCCCTACTGGGCCCCTCTATCAGACCTGGGCCCAGGTATTTGACCGTCTACCCCCCTCTCTCGGCGCCGCTGGGCAGATATAACATGTGCAGAGAGAGATTTGGGTGGGTTATTTTGTTTCTGTGCAGGGTAAATACTGGCTGCTTTATTTTTACACTGCAATTTAATTGCAGATTGAACACACCCCACCCAAATCTAACTCTCTCTGCACATGTTATATCTGCCGTCCCCCCTGCAGTGGACATAGGGGGTCATTCCGAGTTGATCGCACAGTGCAACCTTTTGCAGCCCATGCGATCAGATAGTCACCACCTATGGGGGAGTGTATTTTAGCATAGCAAGTGTGCGAAGGCCTGTGCAGGGGAGCTGGGCTAAAAAGTTTTGTGCAGCTTCTGAGTAGCTCTGGACTTACTCAGCCACTGCGATCTCTTTAGCCTGTCAGGTCCTGGAATTTACATCAGACACCTGCCCTGCAGATGCCTGAACACGCCTGCGTTTTACTCACCACTCCCAGAAAACGGTCAGTTGCCACCCTGATCTGCCTCCCTGCTGTCAATCTTCTTGCGATCGCCGCTGCGACCGCTTCCTTCGTTGTTCTTGTCGCTGCCCATCGCCGGGCGTTGCCGGGCAACAACGTGCCTGCGCACTGCCTCCCTCGTGCTTGCGCAGTTCAGATCCGTTTGCCCAATTGCTAACAAATGTGCTGCTGCAATCAAATCTGAATTAGGCCCAAAGTCAGTGCATATTGTACTAAGCCCACAGCAATTTCCCTACACATTGGGGGTAATTCCAAGTTGATCGCAGCAGAATTTTTTTTAGCAGTTGGGCAAAACCATGTGCACTGCAGGGGAGGCAGATATAACATGTGCAGAGAGAGATAGGTTTGGGTGGGTTATTTTGTTTCTGTGCAGGGTAAATACTGGCTGCTTTATTTTTACACTGCAAATTAGATTGCAGATTGAACACACCCCACCCAAATCTAACTCTCTCTGCACATGTTATATCTGCCCCCCCATCCCTGCAGTGCACATGGTTTTGCCCAACTGCTAAAAAATTTGCTGCTGCGATCAACTTGGAATTACCCCCATTGCCCAAGCACTAGACTAAACATGGGGGGTAATTCCAAGTTGATCGCAGCAGGATTTTTGATAGCAAATGGGCAAAACCATGTGCACTGCAGGGGAGGCAGATATAACATGTGCAGAGAGAGTTAGATTTGGGTGTGGTGTGTTCAGTCTGCAATCTAATTTGCAGTGTAAAAATAAAGCAGCCAGTATTTACCCCGCACAGAAACAAAATAACCCTCCCAAATCTAACTCTTTCTGCACATGTTATATCTGCCTCCCCTGCAGTGCACATGGTTTTGCCCATTTGCTATCAAAAATCCTGCTGCGATCAACTTGGAATTACCCCCATTGTACATGAACCCCAACATAATGCACAATGGTGGTCATTCCGAGTTGTTCGCCCGTTGCCGTTTTTTTGCAACGGAGCGATTAGGTGGAAAATGCGCATGCGCATGGTACGCAGTGCGCATGCGTTAAGTAATTTAACACAAAACTTTGGAGATTTACACAAGGTCGAGCAACGTTTTTTCAACGCTCGAGTGATCGTAGTGTGATTGACAGGAAGTGGGTGTTTCTGGGCGGAAACTGGCCGTTTTCAGGGAGTGTGCTAAAAAACGCAGGCGTGCCAGGTAAAAACGCGGGAGTGTCTGGAGAAACAGGTGAGTGGCTGGCCGAACGCAGGGCGTGTTTGTGACGTCAAACCAGGAACTAAACGGACTGAGGTGATCGCAATCTAGGAGTAGGTCTGGAGCTACTCAGAAACTGCAAGGATGTATTTAGTAGCAGTTCTGCTAATGTTTCGTTCGCTATTCTGCTAAGCTAAGATACACTCCCAGAGGGCGGCGGCCTAGCGTGTGCAATGCTGCTAAAAGCAGCTAGCGAGCGAACAACTCGGAATGAGGGCCAATATGCAGTGCAACGTGTTCTGCTCTTACACATAATTTGCTATTACAGTATCTTTGCAAAATTAATATAATACTTTTTAAGAACACAAGTCTAAATAATACTACTCAGGAAACATTAAGAATAAATTATTGGTGACGTCTGTGAGTACCAGGTGGAAAGGGACACGTTTGAAGAGCTGCATATCCCACCACTATCCGACCCTTCTTTCCTATCTTGCCAGCTGTCTCTTCTTGATTCTCTTCTGCTTGTCCTTCTTCCTCCTATGCAGCCCCAGCTCTCCAGCATTCTTTAAAAAGAGAGAGTTTATGCTGCTTGATATTCTAAAGCAAATAGACCTTTTATATTCTGTTAAATATGTAGAGATAATGTGTAGATAAACAATGCTGTTCTTATACCATTAACTTTTATTGGAAGCTCGTTTGCTGAAGGCAGGTGCAAAATCACAAAGAGTCCCAATACAATTGCACAGTAATATTGTGTACTAAGGATGAGTACGGCTTAACTACATAATGCACTCTTTCAGATATCCAGTACAGACATGGAAGCCATTATCCAAAGTGTTTGCGATAAAGAGGTTTTCAGTAATCTCAATGTACAATGCTACATGATATGTTGGCACTTTATAGATATTCATTTGGAGCTATGGGGGTTATTCAGCTTCAGTAGCAGTTCTGCTAAAATTGCAGAACTGCTACTGCTAAAAATCGCATGCTGAGTGCTACTCCACACAGGGCAAGGCCCCTCAGCATGTGAAGCACCGCCCTGCGATGTGATCGCATTTCAAATGCGAACGCATCGCAAAAATTGAGAGAACATAGGAAATACCGGTTGCCTCCTTGCATATGCAGCCAGGCTGCATATGCATGCTCACTGGCGCCATGTTTTCCATCGCAGTGGTCCCAGATGATTTCACCCGGCCGCCCTAAAAATGACCATGACACGCCTGCATTTCCCACACCACTCCCCATCACTGAACACCCACCGGCTGCCAATCACTATGCGATTGCATCATGCCGGGATGCAACCGCATTGTCATAGTCTGTGCACGTGGGATGCGGTCGCAGCACATGTGCAGACAGACGATGATCATCCATTTGGGAGTTTGCAAATTTGCGGACGAAACTGGATAACCTCCTATAATTCTAAATATATGTTATATTGCTTGTGCACAGATGTTATAATCAAATTGGCTGAGGTACTTAGTAAATTACTCGGGCTTAAGCATGGATATCCTTAAAACCTGGAGTGTTACAGTGCCTTGAGGACCAAGGTTGGGTACCACTGAATGAATGACCTAATATATACCCTATCATTACTGACCTGATAGCACCTACCACTAGCCTCCTAATAGCGCCTACTGTTAATCACTTAATAGAACCTATGATTAATCAGCTGATAAATCGTTATTAGTTTTGTATTTGACTATTTATATATTTACGGATTAATATAATGTGATAACCTATTATATTAAATGAAATATACAATATTGCTCCCTCCCTTCCCTACGACTTTCCAATATAATACTTTTTTTTTTATGAAGTAAAAGAACATGGATACATCCAAAGTTGTAAAATGTAAATTGGAAAATAATTGATAATAATAGGTGTAAAATAGACCAATGTGTGTTGGTGGATACACATCACGCTGGAAAGTAGGGAAGTCTCATGCACAGACAAAGTAATATCTTAAGCTTTGTGTGTCATTGAAACCTTTACTGCATAATCACTTCACCAAACTCCATAATTGCAGGAGAATTGACTGACATTCAGGATGGTAATATTTTTATGCTGTATTATTAGGAGGCGCAATATCCAACATGTACAGTATCATGGCTGCTCGATACAAATACTTCCCTGACGTGAAAACCAAAGGCATGGCCGCTGTCCCTAAGCTTATCATCTTTACCTCAGAACATGTGAGTTAACATAGAACTCAGGTTTTCTTATTTTATTTCCGTTTGATGATAACATGATTTACAGATTATTGCTTATGGACTTCTCTGTTGTGCTCTGGTGGGAAAAAAAGAGATTATACTGTAGTACACTTGTCTTTAGCCTGTGTACTTGTGAGCAGTCAGAAGGGGTATCCGTTCACATGGTCGACCATGTTATGGTCGACAGTCATTAGGTTGACCACTATTGGTCGACATTGACATGGTCGACATGGACACATGGTCGACACATGAAAATGGTCGACACATGAAAGGCTGACACATGAAAAGGTCGACATGAGTTTTTTTAACTTTTTTTTCTTTTGGGGAACTTTTCCATACTTTACGATCCACGTGGACTACGATTGGAACGGTAATCTGTGCCGAGCGAAGCGAAGGCACCATGCCCGAAGCATGGCGAGCGAAGCGAGCCATGCGAGAGGACGCGGTGCACTAATTGGGGCTCCCAGTCACTTTACGCAAAAAACGACACCAAAGTTAAAAAACTCATGTCGACCTTTTTATGTGTCGACCTTTCATGTGTCGACAATTTTAATGTGTCGACCATGTCAATGTCGACCAATAGTGGTCGACCTAATGACTGTCGACCATAACATGGTCGACCATTCATACCGGAACCGTCAGAAGGCGGGTGCGGGGGGTGCGCCCGCACTCATGTGTCACCCTCGGAAGGGGTGACATCAAAGTGCCTGCTCTTCTGCAGCGACAGGAGCTGAGTGCTGCAGTGTGATAATCCTCTGCAGCACTTGGCTCCTGTCACAGATAAGTAGCTGGCACTGCACACTGCCCAGTCACCGGGGGCAGCCAGCGTCTCCGAGGAAGCTGGACATGCCCCCGGAGTGAAGAAGAGGACACCCGCGAGACCACGCCCCTTTAAATTAGGCCACACCCCATTTTCGGAGGCCACGGCTCCAGCGGGATGAGTGGGGGGTGTGTGTAATAATACAGAGTGCGCACCGGGTGTCGGCACACCTGGTGACGCCTCTGATTGTGAGCTGGAATTTTCCACTGAGATGTACCATTGTATATAGAAAAAGAGTAGTCTGGGCTTTCCCATGCTCTGTACATACAAAAGGAAAGGATGGTTCATCAATTTAAATCCCCCCGATGCATTGTGTGACCCTCTATGCTTGTGGAATAAAAGTGGTTTATAAAGGACAGTCACAATAACTTTTAATTTTATTTAAACGATTTATTAATAGAGATGAGCGGGTTCGGTTTTAATCGGTTTTACTCGGATCTCAAAACGGCATCTTATTGGCTCACGGATGTAATGTGTTTTGGATAGCCAATAAGAAAAATCCGGATAAAACCAAACTGGTGTCAACTCTGGCGTTAAATCCGAACCTGCTAATCTCTATTTTTTAACAAAATGTTGTCAAAAGACTGAAATCAGTACAATGTTTCTAAACACTGAACTATAATAACAAATATAACACAGGGCACAATATATAATAGTTGCGGGAAACCAATGGCATACAATACAGTAATACAGTGGTTGCTGGAAACCAAATATGTACAATACATAACCATGCCCGACCAGGGGAAAAGCTGCTGTGTATACTGACGATTAAATGGTAGTTAGAGGACCCCCAACCAGAATCCTCAGGTGTATACCATCCATTACCATGTAGTAAGATATAGGCTAGCATTAGATTTTTTTAAACACTGGAGAAACATGAGGAAAATGCATGTACAAGCATTTTGTCAGACAGGTGTTTGTTAGAATAGTATTCCCTAGGATTCGGAGCTACCTTTAGGCACCCACAGTGCATTTATTAGCATGGGTAAGTGAGAGGATAGTTTCATTGCTTCTGTGTGTATAGTAGTGATGAGCGGGTTCGGTTTCTCGGAAACCGAACCCCCCCGAAGTTCATCCTTTTTACACGGGTCCGAGCCATACTCGGATTCTCCCGTATGGCTCGGGTAACCCGAGCGCGCCCGAACGTCATCATCCCGCTGTCGGATTCTCGCGAGATTCGGATTCTATATAAGCAGCCGCGCGTCGCCGCCATTTTCACTCGTGCATTGGAAATGTTAGGGAGAGGACGTGGCTGGCGTCCTCTCCGTTTATGTTGATGCATTGCAAATATTTTGTGCTTGCTTATTACTTAATTGTGGGGACTGGGGAGCAGCTGTATATAGGAGGAGTACAGTGCAGAGTTTTGCTGACAGTGACCACCAGTAATACGTTGTCTGCCCGAAAAACACTCCATATCTGTGCTCAGTGTGCTGCATATATCTGTGCTCACACTGCTTAATTGTGGGGACTGGGGAGCAGCTGTATTATATAGCAGGAGTACAGTGCAGAGTTTTGCTGACAGTGACCACCAGTATATGTTGTCTGCCTGAAAAACACTCCATATCTGTGCTCAGTGTGCTGCTTTATTGTGGGGACTGGGGACCACCAGTATAATATTATATAGGAGGAGTACAGTGCAGAGTTTTGCTGACCAGTGACCACCAGTATATAATATATAGCATTACGGTACAGTAGGCCACTGCTGTACCTACCTCTGTGTCGTCATTAAGTATACTAGTATCCATCTACATTCTATACCCGTGGTGCATTTTAGTTTTGCAGTTTGCTGACACAGTGACCACCAGTATATATAGCAGTACGGTACGGAAGGCCACTGCTGTACCTACCTCTGTGTCGTCATTAAGTATACTATCCATCTACATTCTATACCTGTGGTGCATTTTAGTTTTGCAGTTTGCTGACACAGTGACTACCAGTATATATAGCAGTACGGTACGGAAGGCCACTGCTGTACCTACCTCTGTGTCGTCAAGTATACTATCCATCCATACCTGTGGTGCATTTCAGTTTTGCACAGTTTGCTGACCACCAGTATATAATATATAGCATTACGGTACAGTAGGCCACTGCTCTACCTACCTCTGTGTCGTCAAGTATACTAGCTTAGTCACACAGCGACCTTGGTGCGCCTCTTTTTTTCTTTGCATCATGTGCTGTTTGGGGACAATTTTTTTGAAGTGCCATCCTGTCTGACACTGCAGTGCCACTCCTAGATGGGCCAGGTGTTCGTGTCGGCCACTTGTGTCGCTTAGCTCAGTCACACAGCGACCTTGGTGCGCCTCTTTTTTTCTTTGCATCATGTGCTGTTTGGGGACAATTTTTTTGAAGTGCCATCCTGCCTGACACTGCAGTGCCACTCCCAGATGGGCCAGGTGTTTGTGTAGGCCACTTGTGTCGCTTAGCTTAGCCATCCAGCGACCTCGGTGCAAATTTTAGGACTAAGAATAATATTGTGAGGTGTGAGGTGTTCAGAATAGACTGGAAATGAGTGGAAATTATGGTTATTGTGGTTAACAATACTATGGGATCAAAATGACCCCCAAATTCTATGATTTAAGCTGTTTTTTAGGGTTTTTTGAAAAAAACACCCGAATCCAAAACACACCCGAATCCGACAAAAAATTTTCGGTGAGGTTTTGCCAAAACGCGTCCGAATCCAAAACACGGCCGCGGAACCGAATCCAAAACCAAAACACAATACCCGAAAAATGTCCGGTGCATATCACTAGTGTATAGTAACTGTGTACACTAGAATCTGCACTTCTCTTAGTTAAATCTCTTATCCACACAAAAAGTGTTGACAAATAGGCAATTGACCTCATGCCTTCTTGCCAGCCTTCCCTTTATCACAATATATTGTGTAGTCCAGTAATTTGGTTGATTATATTTTAGAGTCATTATTCTATGAAGAAAGCCGGAGCAGCGCTGGGATTTGGGACAGAGAATGTGATTCTGGTGAAATGTAATGAGAGGTAAGGTACTAATCTGTGACGGGTAAACAAACACATCAAAAATTAATTATCGATTCTAAAACTCGATTCTAAAACTCAAATGATTGTTCAAATTGGTAACATATATGACCAAGCAAAATGGTAACATATAATGACCAAGATTGGTTCAACAAACTCTTAGCCCTGAGTCAAGAACAGCAGGTGGGTCTGATGAGATATTGTTTTGAAAGTAGGTGTCAGAGCCTAAGTTACGGAGCACATATTGATGTAGGACTGTGTATAGACAGGGATAGTGATGAATGGAACAGAGATGGTTTATGCTCGATCCATCCTTTGTCATGCTTTTCCCTAATGCCCATACAGGCTTGGACTGGCCCAGAGGGGTACAGGGGAAACCACCGGTGGGCCCCACTGCCTGGGCCCCCACCTCATCCTCTAGGGATCTGGTTCTAGACTTCAAAAATTATACATTATACATATGTTACCTTATACTGCACAGGAATATGGTGCATTCTCTACAGTACATTGCTGTTATTAATCTGGTACATTGTTATGCATGCACTAGCAGTATTTACTATGTATATTTATCAAGGGGCTTAGACTATACACGCCCTAATGATTAGACAAGCCTCTGTGGTGACTGGTCACACCCCTCTAGAGACTGACCACACCCCTAAGTGTGGGCCCCTACCACTGCATTCCCCCAGTGGGCCCTTCACGCCCCAGTTCGACACTGTGCCCAAATGTAAACAACTATTCATTATGTGAATGAGTTCTGCTTATAATGGCCTCATTTAGAAAGCACAAAATAGTTATCGCAGAGTACAAAATTATTTGCTTTTGCTGTATGCCTCAATATGTATGATTTCCTAGATTTCCTATAAAATGCGTTAGGTTATGTAGTAATATTTATGGAGGAGCAGACGTTTGTACTATTGCTTTTACAGAACACAATAGGTGTACCAGTGCTCCTAGTTTAGGGGAGTGCAGAAATGAGATACAGAATTTTTAGGGGCATTCCCTTGTTGTGCAGATGGACACTGGAACATTTTCATTCAATAAAAGGACTTATTTTGCAATGGATCTGAATTCATGGAGAATGGGTCTCGTCCTATGCAAATGTTGCAGCTCACAGTTGCACTATGGCAGAGAAACACATACTTGGTGCAAAATGATCGATGTAAAACGGAGGTTCAAACTCACACGCATGTAAAGTTCCAAAAACTGATTCATGTTACACCTGCCAATTTCTACTACAATTACAGAGGGAAGATCATTCCGGCGGACTTGGAGGCCAAAATTCTTGAAAGTAAACAAAAGGTGTGTAGGCTTCTGTTACTAAAACTGAGTATTGTTCTAAAATATTTTTGAGTAGAATATAAAAACAGTCTGTCGCTGTTTAACATGCACAGTACATAAGTATACATTTTAGAGATTTGTATTTTGTTGTGATCGTAGATTTAAAGTTGGAGGAACCACAAGCTGTCAATTATTTTGTTTATATCTATTGCCATAATGTCAGAACATCAGGACCCAGCTTTACAATCCGACTCTAAAAACAAAACAAAATACTTTACTAAAATCCCAACCTGATAACTATGGTGTATGGGTGCTTATTACCAATATCCTAATGTATGTAGAATCAATATAAGGGTATGCCTCAAAGAAAGTCTTGTCCATCTAACAATGGGCAAATAGCTCCTGCTTATGGATCACAAATTTATTTCCAAATTGTACAAGAAACACTTCTCCCATGGTATTACCAAGTTATACCGTGATACAGGCCCCATAAAGCTTTTTGGGGTAAAAGAAAACTAAAATTGTGAAAGTTGATTTCAGGGAAAAGTAGGGCTATAAAATAGCAAATTATAGGCCCAATTCAGTTGAACGGTATTGCACATCGACGGGGAAGCAGCTGTGCAATACCGTACAACTAATATGCTAAAGCAGACAAACAATGGTAGTTGCTCGGTCATTCCTGGAGATAATTATGTATCAGCTGCTGGAAAGGGGGAGGGGTCTCAGACAAACAGACAGGGGGGGGGGGGTTGCAAATCCCACCCCTACATTTCCCTTCAGCACACTAAAAATTACCTGTAACCATACCTGAACCTATCTGGTAATAGGAATTCAGAGAATTAGTTTACACATGTTTGCAAACACATGTTTAAGCTGCTGAGCCACTTCAAGGCTTCTCCGATGTCAGCAGTCCTAACACTACATAATAGCAGTGCCCACATAGGGCCATGTCATTTGTCACAGTAGGCCTCATGATAAAGGCTATTACTAAAACACATCCAGACAGAGAGCTAACTTACTCAGGAGTGACAATGCTAAATTCCTTTGTCGTATAAACAACCCTTTATGAAGTCTAAGAACACTGTACGCTGCTTACTTAAGAAGTACCGTAAGGGTACGCTATTTGCGTAACGATCGCTCAGCCGTAGGCGAGACGCTCAAGCGTCACGTTCGCTCACGGCCCAGTGATTACAGGACAACACGTTATTGGTTATGACTAGAGTAATGATTCGCTATGGCGTAGCGGACGCTCGAGACCACGAGGAGATCACCAGCGGCGCAGACGCTCACAACGCTATACCTTTATGTCTAAACCTTATACCAATGAAATGCACAGAATACCTTAATGTGAGTACAGGGTGTAAGTGCAACCTTGTGTAACCTGACTAACTACAAAGCTGCTTGAGCGTCACCGACGCTCAAGTGAACACTTAACACTATAGAAAATACACAGATACTGGTTTAGGGTCCAAAGCCTATTAACTGTATTATATCTAATATACTTGTAAAAAGGGGATAACAGTACAAATGATACACTACAATATAACAGAGACTTCCTAACCAAAATACAATACTATCTAATACAATACAATACTAGTCTAGGGGAGATGTGAGAGAAAAGAGAAAGGAGAGAGAGAGAGAGAAATGGAGAGAGATGAGAGAGATTGGCTCACAGTAAGACAATGATTACGGAGAGAAACTTACGCACAAGGGTAAACGATCGCATGCGCCTGGACATCCAGCACCCGATTTTCAGCAATGAGAACCGTTGAAGAGTGAGAGCTGGATGTGGTCGGCCTGCCTATTTATGCCCCACACACAATGCAATCCTACAGTCCCTACAATCCCATTGTCCATTGGACGTCGGAATTCGGCCCTGCATCATAACAAAAGGTCATAGGTTGATTCATACAGGTGGGCTGTGACGATTTCAAACAGCTCAGGTGGGTGGGGAACTAGGTTTCCCGCCGCATACCTGAGTATGAGTAAATAATAGAAATGGACATAAACTTCTTATGTCCATAACTATTCGCACGAGCGATTAATACGCTCCAAACCAACACCGGAATATTGCTAATTAAATACTCTTCCGATGGGTACCAAACACTGCTGCATGACTCCTGTTAGACCCTTCCTACAATACAAAGAGGGATTCCTCAGCTCAGGGACATTCTATATTAACCAAACTTTCAGAAACTATCAAAGGGATCATGATCTACAAACTACATTAATACTGAAAATATGTAACGAATGAGTCGCACGCTACGATCACATAAACTCTACCGTAAATACGCATACCGTGCGCCCGCGGGTGCACGCTATTGCGGGTATGCGCCTTCACGGGAGAGCGTACGCATGCGCAGCGCAGACCAGTGTGCGGTGCAAATATGGCAACATGCATAGAGACATTTTTCTGACTTTGACAGTCCACCCTTTGGCAGTCAATAATAACTGCCACCTTCTAAAACATTTAAAAAAAGGAGAAAAATGTAAGTCAGGGGTTAATTGATTTCCATGGTGGGGTAAGGAAGGAGAGAGGAGTAGGTGTGAAGAGGGTATGACCTAGTGAGATAGCAGAAGCATGTGTGTATGAGTCCATGTTTGGAGGGTCATGTATCATCGTGCCGTACGTGTGGTAAATCAAGCTTCGAGGTATTGCGAAGTATACATTTGAATTCCTTCTTATCCCGTACTAAGGGCCTGTGGATGGGCTGTCAAACTCTACCGAGCTCATTTCGGCTTTCAGTTGTAACAAAATGGGGATGCACATTTTAGTTGATGATACATGAATGGGGGAGGTATGTGGTTGCTGATATCTGTGCCTGTATTCCCTATCGTCTATGTGTGTCATTTACCTGAGGGTTGTAGAGATGAAGATAAAGAACACTTATGGAAAATGCAATGATATTCTATGTCAGGGAAATGTACATCTGTCGTTGAAGTTGTGTTCGGTATCTGTTGAGAGTCGTCTTCTTTGCGCTGTATTGCTCCTTGGGCATGAGCAAATAGCTTTGTCAGAGCCATCGGATTTACAAAAAATGTTGGGCTAGCGTGAGTTTAAAAATACTAGGGAAACTGGGGATCCATGGCAAAGTTCATCAAGTGTCCATATCATAGGTTGTCAAAACTTCATCTTTGGTGCTTGTCTGTTGTCTGTATAGCGTCTCGTCAACTTCCTCGTCCAAGGGGGTCTTTGTATCTTGGAGAAAAGCAGAAAAACAGGTGAAAGAAACGGACCGTATAATCGCATTTTCATCACATTCTGGTTTCTATCATTGGGTCATAAATCAAATCCAGGTTAATTACGGTTTCCTCACTCCTCAAGCTCATCACTTTTGTACTTTGTTTGCACCTCATTAAAGCCTGCCCGCATCTAAATATCAATCCAATCGATATAACGACACCCAAGATACATAGTAGAAACTTTCCAACATCCATTATGACTCCTTGAGCCCAGTCTCCCAAACCGGAGAACCAATTTCGCGGGTTCAACCATGACACCCAACCAGTCAGCTCATTACCTACAGCAGCAAGGGTGAGATTGTGTTTCCGACGAAATTCCCACTTCAATTGGAGAATATCGTCCATCTTTTGGTCTATGACCTCTACCGGATCCTCGGTGCTATTTGTGATATACGTGCAACACTTTATGCCGTACTGTGTTGCCAATGTAACACAATATCCGCCTGTTACTGCTGTAAGATAATTAAGAACCATCCTATGCTGAACTAGTTCTGTTTTGTACGCTTGAAGTTCTCTTCCAGTGTATCTGAACGTGTCATCATACATTTCAGTGATATTATCTAACAAATTGGCGAGTGCGGAAATGTATCTATAATTCATCACTCCTCGAGCGGTGCGAGTGAAATCTAACGCTACCAGAACCTGAATCCCGGTGGATTCATGGATAAGATCAGAGGCTGGATGCTCTAACCTTTCTGACAGTTGTCTTTTAACTCGGTGCTCGTAATGAGTGTGAGTATAAGGAGCTTGGGCACCACGGTGTATGTCCTTCATTTTGTCATGTGTAACAGTCATCACTTCAGGCAATACTTTTCCAATATAACACAATCCTTCAGACTTTGGGGCAAGCCACTTGTACGCCTTTCTCCCGCATATGAAATATGCGTCATCGGGGAGAACATATGGGACGGAGAAGGACATGACCATGTTACAGACCTTCCAGGTGAAATCTCCTGACCCTAATTCTTCCATCTGTTTAAGGCACGTATCAGTTTGTACGATATGTGCACAGTATCCTGGTGATACCTCTCCAACTCTAGTAATCCTATTTCCTAAGGTATATCGATACCGGAAAGATTTTCCTCTACTGGCTATGTGGCGTACAAGCTCTGTATCTGTAGGCATTCTATCTGCTCTATGTGAAAAGGTCATGGTAAGGTTGCTCCATGTCACTTCCCAATTTCCCGGCTTACGGGGATTGGAGATATTAAAACATAAGAGGGACCTATCCACATGGTATTGGTGGAGCTTCAAACTAGGAGGGCTGGAGATGTTAAACCTCCGGTCCACCGGTCTCCCACCACTTAGCTCAAGTACCTCCCCTAACGTTAAAGGAAATGGTACTAGCCCTGATTTGCTATGACCCTGAGGTACTTGAGAGCATACCCAACAATCTGTTTGGTTTAACACGTTACCCACTAAAGAGTGATAGTCACTCAATGGATGCCGGTCCATATGGATATTAAAACTGGATTGGCATTTCTTTATGCATCCATCTTCAACCAGATTATCACAGAGCCTACAGATACAGTTTTCTTCAGCTAACAATCCATCACAATTTCTTCTATCGGATCGTTTTCTGATACTCGCCTTTGCTTGTTGGCTTGGTTGATCTTGGAAAACTGCGCCTCCATTATCATAATCGGAACCCATTCCAGAACCTCTCTCGACCTCTATGGTACTCTCGCCGGAACAGACTGCTCTGGTCAACATCACGGTTAACATCAAAATCCGGATCACAGTCTCTTGGGGCAAGTCCATCTTTGAGGAGGAAATAGAGAAGAATGAGAAGGGGGAAAAAGAAATTTCAAGGAAGAGGGGATGGGAAGTGGAGAAAAACAATAAAAGGGAGAGGGGAGTCGACAACTGCTTTCGGTCTTCAAGGCTCAGGTGCCGCCTCAGTCCTCCTGGAACAGACACTCCAGTGATACAACCTCTACCGTCTGTTCCTTATCACGGGACTTCTCTGGATCAGCAACCTTTTTGCAGTGGGATGAATGGACCCAAGTCTCTCTCTCAGCAACCTTCAATGCTGTGGTGCTAGTCAATAAGACCTGGTATGGTCCTTCCCATCTATCAATAAGACAACCTGAGCGTAGAAAATTTCGTATCATTACATAATCCCCAGGTTCAATGTCATGACAATTACTATCTGGTAAATCAGGAATCACCAACTTCAGATTATCATTTTGATTCCTCAACTGCTTACTCATGTTAATCAAGTACTTTACAGTTACTTCATTGTTACATTTCAAATCATCCTGAGGGTTAATCATGACATGCGGTTGTCGACCAAACAAGATTTCAAAAGGAGACAGATTAAGAGGGGACCTGGGAGTGGTTCTGATGCTATACAAAACAATGGGTAAAGCTTCTGGCCACGTCAATCCTGTCTCTGCCATTACTTTACTCAATTTATTTTTAATAGTGCTGTTCACTCTTTCGACCTTCGCACTCGCCTGTGGACGGTACGGAGTGTGCAGCTTGCTATCAATACCCATTAATTTACACATTCCTTGAAAGACATCACCTGTAAAATGGGTACCCCTATCACTTTCAATGATTCTAGGGATACCATATCTACATACAAATTCCTGCACAATTTTCTTAGCTGTAAACATAGCGGTATTTGTAGCTGCTGGAAAAGCTTCGACCCAATTCGAGAAAGCATCTATACAGACAAGTACATATTTCAAATTTCGACATGGGGGTAATTGAATGAAGTCAATTTGTATTACCTGGAAAGGGCCGCCGGTAGGTGGGATATGGGATGGTTCTGTAGGTATTGCTTTTCCAATATTCTTTCTCAGACAGGTAAGGCATGACATTGCTCTTTTACTCGCATGAGAGGAGAATCCTGGGGCGCACCAGTATGCTCTTACCAATTTGCACATCCCCTCCTTGCCTAGATGAGTCAGCCCATGAGCTGCTTCAGCCAGACATGGAAGGTATGCCCTGGGGGCCACTGGTTTACCATGTCCATCCGTCCAGAGCCCTGAGGACTCCTGGCCATATCCCTTTGCCTTCCAGACTG
This sequence comes from Pseudophryne corroboree, assembly GCF_028390025.1. Lineage (NCBI taxonomy): Eukaryota > Metazoa > Chordata > Amphibia > Anura > Myobatrachidae > Pseudophryne > Pseudophryne corroboree. Next base: position 101,758,685 of record NC_086450.1, on the reverse strand, counting down.
CTCTTTCCTGTGTGGAACACAAATTCTGCATCTCACACAACTTTTGTGTGTTGATGGTATTAAATACCATCAGTTGTGTGGTGTCTGTCTGTATGGGGGTAGCAGCTGCAAGCTTTGCGGCTTCGTCTGCTCGGCTGTTACCAAGGGATACTGGGTCTTGGCTATATGTATGTGCTTTACATTTGATAACAGCCACTCTGTCGGGTTCCTGTATCGCTGTTAGAAGCCTTTTTATATATGCTGCATGCGCTATCGGTGTACCAGCTGCCGTCATGAAATTTCTGAGGCGCCATAGGGCTCCGAAATCATGTACTACCCCGAAGGCGTATCTAGAGTCGGTGTAGATATTGGCTGACTTACCCTTAGCCAATTCACATGCTCTGGTTAGGGCGACCAGTTCAGCAACCTGGGCTGAGTGAGGTGGGCCTAACGGTTCCGCTTCTATGGTGTCTTGGTCATCTACGACTGCGTATCCAGTACACAAGTCTCCCGAGTCTGACTGTCTATGACAACTACCGTCAGTGTAGAACGTGAGTTCTGCATCTTCCAGTGGATTGTCACTGATGTCAGGCCTTGCGGTAAAATTTTGGGTCAAATATTCCATACAATCATGTGTATCTTCCTTTGCATTAAATCCTCCTTCCCCATCACTCTCACCTTCCACCCTTTGTGCCTGGCCAGGCACACCTGGGAGATACGTTGCAGGATTTAATGCGCTGCATCTCCTTATGGTGATGTTTACTGGGGCCATTAATGCCAATTCCCATCTTGTAAACCTTGCTGATGAGACGTGTCTGGTTTGGGCAGAATTCAATAAGGCAGATACCGCATGCGGTGTATGGATTGTGAGGTTGTGGCCTAGCACGACATCTTCGCTTTTTGTCACTAGCAATGCTATCGCCGCAACGCTACGCAAGCATGTGGGGAGGGATCGCGCTACCGTGTCTAGCTGGGCGCTGTAGTATGCGACTGGCCTGCTGGCGTCACCGTGTTTTTGGGTTAGTACACCTGCTGCGCACCCAGCACTTTCTGTTCCGTATAGTTCAAAGGGTTTCCCATAGTCTGGCATACCTAGTGCTGGTGCCTGCGTTAGGCATTGCTTAAGTCTCTCAAATGCTGCTTCGGATTCGTCTGTATGCGAAATCCGATCAGGTTTGTTTGAAGAGACCATTTCCTGCAAAGGTAGCGCCAATATGGAAAACCCTGGGATCCAATTACGGCAATACCCACACATTCCTAAAAACGTCCTGATCTGTTGCTGGGTTTGTGGCAGTGTCATGTCTCTAATGGCTTGGATTCTATCAGCGGTCAGGTGTCTCAGTCCTTGTGTTAGACAGTGTCCCAAATATTTTACCTTAGTCTGGCATAATTGTAACTTGTCTTTGGAAACCTTGTGACCTGTGTCTGAGAGATGAAACAGGAGCTGTTTCGTATCCTTCAGAGAGGCTTCCAGTGAATCTGAACACAGCAGTAAATCGTCCACGTACTGTATCAATACTGATCCACTGTCTGGTTGGAAAGACTGTAAACAATCATGCAAAGCCTGAGAAAATATACTTGGACTATCTATGAAACCTTGGGGTAACCGAGTCCACGTGTATTGGACTCCTCTGTATGTGAATGCAAACAAATATTGGCTGTCAGGGTGCAGAGGTACCGAAAAGAAAGCGGAGCAGAGGTCAATAACAGTGAAAAATTTGGCAGTGGGAGGAATTTGCATTAGGATGACAGCTGGATTAGGCACTACGGGGAACTGACTTTCAACTATTTTGTTAATCCTCCTTAGATCCTGCACTAGCCTGTAACCCCTCCCCCCACTCTTTTTAACAGGGAAGATGGGACTATTTGCTGTGCTGGACGTTCTTACTAGAATGCCCTGTTGTAGCAAGCGTTCTATTACTGGGAAAACTCCTAACTCCACCTCTGGCTTCAGAGGATACTGTGGGATTTTTGGAGCTATCCTACCATCTTTTACTTGTACAACTACTGGAGCTACATTTGCCATTAATCCAGTGTCCTGTCCATCTTTTGTCCAAAGTGACTCTGGTATCTGAGATGTCATCTCTTCTACTTGGGATGGATTCCTATTTGTCATAATGGAATGTGACATTAATTTTGATGGGGAGTCTAACATGTCTCGTACCTCCTGAGCGTGATTCTCAGGAATGTCCAAGAATACACCTTCAGGGGTACAATAAATGACGCAACCCATTTTACATAGTAAGTCTCTACCCAGGAGATTAGTTGGTGCCGATGCAGCCAGCAAAAAGGAATGCTTGGTATGCAACGGCCCTATTGTAATCTCGGCTGGTTTGCTAACAGGGTAGTGCTGGACTACTCCTGTTACTCCCATGGCTGGAATTGTCCTACCAGTGGTTCTCATGCCCACTGTCGAATTTATCACTGACTTGGCCGCCCCTGTGTCTACAAGAAAGTTTAAAGTTTTACCAGCTACATTGATTGCAATCTCTGGTTCACTTCCAAGACTGGCAATCAATTTAACTGGCTGCAGATTACAGGTATGGCCACACCCCTAGTGGGTATGCTGACCTCCCTGAATCCCGCTGGCAGCGACTACTTGTGAGGGGGTTAGCTGGGAACTACCAGAGGCATGCCAATCTCTGTTCGGGGGATATCTTTTTGTTTCCCCTGTATGTGGCTCGAAACTCCGCCTCTGTGGACCCTGCTCCCAATGTCGTGTGTCGTGTCGTTGTCTAGGGGGTTGAAAAGATCTTTGTACACTCTTTGTTCTACATTCTCGTGCATAGTGTCCCGGTCTGTTACAAGAAAAACATGTTATTACACTTGCCTTACCCACAGGATTCGGTGGTACATACGCAGGCTGCCTTGTGGTCAGCGCCTGTATACTTACTGACATCAACTTATCACTTTGCGACTCCCTGTGCCTAGTGATGTTTCTGTCGTGATCAATAGCAGCCTCTCTCAATGTGGACACTGACAGACCTCGCCAGCATGGTTGCGTGGTCTGTACCCTAGCTTTTAATGTTTCTTTTAAACCATCCATCAGTACAGATACTGCTACTTCTCGGTGGTTTGGGTTGGTCTTAATGTCTTCTATACCAGTGTACTTTGCCATTTCTAATAATGCCCGGTGAAAATATTCTGTTGCCGTTTCGGACTCCTTTTGCTTAATGGAGAATATCTTGTTCCATTTAACAACGGCTGGGAAATACTCTTTTAGCTGTAAATTTATCCTTTTTACATTATCCTTGTTGTACACGTCTGTAAGCGGTACATCTTTATCCAATGCACAGTCAGCTAAGAATTGAGTTGCGTCGACATTGGAAGGTAAACAAGCTCTTAGCAGTATCTGCCAATCCTTGTTGTTGGGTTCTACAGTGTTGCCTAGATCCCTGATGTATTTTTGGCTAGCAACTAAGTCCTTCCTGGGGTCAGGAAATTCGGACACTATTGTTCTTAATTCCATTCGGGAAAATGGAGTGTACATGGCAATGTTCCTTATGGGAGTGGCTCCAGACACATCTGTTTTTCCATTGGGAACTGCTATTACCCTTACAGGAGCAATTCTAACAGCCTCTTCCTGTGTAGATTCTACAGCTTGTTGTGGTACAATTGTTTCAGTGTAGTGCATGGTGCCGTACTTACCCGTTGACACGACCTCACCTATCCCTCCGCTAGGGGCTTTCGCTAATCTCGTGGGTGTCGCTGTGCCTACTGTGGTCTCTGCTATGGTGGCCGCAAGAGAGAGAGCTGAAATTGTTGCTGAATCGTCTTCTTGATCACACTCCTGAGGAAAGTTCAAAACAGGGTACAACTTGCACGGGTTAATAATTGCATGAGTTACTTGGTTAACATCATTTACATTTACAGGGTTACTAAGTGTTTGTGTTTTACAACCCAGTGCGTTTCTCTCCGCAATCAACTTCTCTCCTGCAATGTATGGTGGAGGAGGGGCTGTGGCTATCAGCTTACTGACTGCCCCAGATCCTGCCGCCAGAGCCAAACCTCTCTGTATCTCACCTTCCTGGTGCCATAACTGTAAATAATCATGATGCTGAATTCGTCTCTTTGTTGATTTTACGAGACATATCCTCCTCCTTAAATTTTGTAACACTTCTGGACTGAAGCTACCTATTCTTGGGAATTTGTCCCTGTCTTGTACAGTCATTCTCTCCCATTCATCACATAAAACCTCTGTGTGACTTCCGTATTTTTCACACATGATGTATCTTGCCGACCCGACTGGTCGGTTCTCTGAATCAACCCGAACCGAGGTTGATCGCCCCCTACCTGAACAACTGGCCCCCATAATCTGCAGGTGTTGCTTATTCCTCCTTGGATCTTTATAACAAGGTTTTCAGCGAACCCTTACAAACAAACCAAGATGTCCTGGGCAGGCCGGCGGTGGCGGTTTACCAAGTACCCCACTTACTTCTCGCCCACGTTGGCCAGTACTGCAATCACTGTAACCAGAGCTGCTGTACCCAACTCAGGGCCCCTGTGAACCTGTGTTTACTGGAACATATGAGGGTTACCCGCAGGACACTTACTCTTTCCAGTAAAGGTGGGGTTGTTAGATAGTTCCTGAGTGACCAGCGAACTTCCCTTCCAAAAATAAAAAATTACACAAATCACGTCAGAATGTACAAATAGCGTTTGTGACCACTTTACTCTAATGGTATTAGGTCAGATTACTAACTACTGCACACAATTACGTGCGGTCCAATCGTTCAGTACATAAGCACTACTTGTCATGTACTGAAAGATCAATGGAATCGATGTTTCCGGCCGCGATTCCTTCAGCAAGAGCTTGTATGGCCTATATGGGTTCTGCACCAACACCCCAGGCGTTGTGCCTCTTGTACCTTTATAGCGGACCTCTTTGTCTATTTTACCTGTTACCTTATGACCTCCTGGTCTGTTACCGTCTGTTAATGACCTCCTGGTCTGTTACCTTATGGTCCGCTATACTCTAATGCTCAAATATTATTTAACCAGGGATGCCTCCCTAGCCACCGTATATGTCACTTACACGTGTGTCCCTTGACGAGTACCCGACTTTCCTTTTGGTTCAACCTCTAAGTTATATAAACTTATGCGATAAAAACACACTCACTCAACACATGTACACTTTGTTTCTATATCTATTTCTGCGCAGAAATTTTTCTTCAGCCCAGCAGTGTTACCAATTTGGAGCAGGATCTGTTAAACTAAATTTCAGATTTTTCCAAAAATAGATTTGCGTTATTTACCGCGTCGCGTTATTTACCGCTGTGCGTTACTTATCGCCTTTGCGCTAATTATCGCTTTGCGCTAATTCAACTTTTCGTGACTTGAGCTACGTGGGCGTAACCGGACGCTACGTTGCGTAACGTACGCTGCGTGCGTCTGCCTTTGGATTGCGTACGCAAGTCTTTTGTTAGGGACACGTGTACGCAAAACAAAGATCCACCGTAACACAATTTCTATTTTTATCAATGTAGATGATCCCTGATCATCTACCGCACACCACACTGACTGCCTTGTCTCCCAGACAAGCCGTGTGTTGGTCTATATTTTAACTATTACCTCTACTATGAAATAACAGCAAATCTCTTTTAGCACTTTCTATCAACTATAAAAATTGGCAAACAGGAATAGTGATATACGAAATTGAAAAAGAAATGCAGATATATATGTATGCGTGCGTGTATACGCAAGACAGAAGAGAAATAAAACAGTTTTAAAAGACACAAGCGTTTTGTTCTTACTTCCGGTTCCCGGATTCCTTCAGCACTCTTTATCTAAGCGAAGCAGACGCTTATCCCGTCAGCACTGCGAGACAACCTCCCACCCTTTGCTGGGGGATAATGTCTGCTGATCTACCTAGTGCAGATATGAGAAGGACAGGACGAGTCCCCCAATTGACAATGCTAAATTCCTTTGTCGTATAAACAACCCTTTATGAAGTCTAAGAACACTGTACGCTGCTTACTTAAGAAGTACCGTAAGGGTACGCTATTTGCGTAACGATCGCTCAGCCGTAGGCGAGACGCTCAAGCGTCACGTTCGCTCACGGCCCAGTGATCACAGGACAACACGTTATTGGTTATGACTAGAGTAATGATTCGCTATGGCGTAGCGGACGCTCGAGACCACGAGGAGATCACCAGCGGCGCAGACGCTCACAACGCTATACCTTTATGTCTAAACCTTATACCAATGAAATGCACAGAATACCTTAATGTGAGTACAGGGTGTAAGTGCAACCTTGTGTAACCTGACTAACTACAAAGCTGCTTGAGCGTCACCGACGCTCAAGTGAACACTTAACACTATAGAAAATACACAGATACTGGTTTAGGGTCCAAAGCCTATTAACTGTATTATATCTAATATACTTGTAAAAAGGGGATAACAGTACAAATGATACACTACAATATAACAGAGACTTCCTAACCAAAATACAATACTATCTAATACAATACAATACTAGTCTAGGGGAGATGTGAGAGAAAAGAGAAAGGAGAGAGAGAGAGAGAAATGGAGAGAGATGAGAGAGATTGGCTCACAGTAAGACAATGATTACGGAGAGAAACTTACGCACAAGGGTAAACGATCGCATGCGCCTGGACATCCAGCACCCGATTTTCAGCAATGAGAACCGTTGAAGAGTGAGAGCTGGATGTGGTCGGCCTGCCTATTTATGCCCCACACACAATGCAATCCTACAGTCCCTACAATCCCATTGTCCATTGGACGTCGGAATTCGGCCCTGCATCATAACAAAAGGTCATAGGTTGATTCATACAGGTGGGCTGTGACGATTTCAAACAGCTCAGGTGGGTGGGGAACTAGGTTTCCCGCCGCATACCTGAGTATGAGTAAATAATAGAAATGGACATAAACTTCTTATGTCCATAACTATTCGCACGAGCGATTAATACGCTCCAAACCAACACCGGAATATTGCTAATTAAATACTCTTCCGATGGGTACCAAACACTGCTGCATGACTCCTGTTAGACCCTTCCTACAATACAAAGAGGGATTCCTCAGCTCAGGGACATTCTATATTAACCAAACTTTCAGAAACTATCAAAGGGATCATGATCTACAAACTACATTAATACTGAAAATATGTAACGAATGAGTCGCACGCTACGATCACATAAACTCTACCGTAAATACGCATACCGTGCGCCCGCGGGTGCACGCTATTGCGGGTATGCGCCTTCACGGGAGAGCGTACGCATGCGCAGCGCAGACCAGTGTGCGGTGCAAATATGGCAACGTGCATAGAGACATTTTTCTGACTTTGACAGGAGCCACCCCCAGGATCTCCCATTGGCACTACAAGGAACAGCATGCCTTCCAAATACTGCTCCCATTCTATTACCAGATAGGTTCAGGTATGGTTACAGGTAATTTTTAGTGTGCTGAAGGGAAATGTAGGGGTGGGATTTGCAACCCCCCCCCCCTCTCTGTCTGTTTGTTAATATGCTAAAGCAGCAGGATGCACCTGGTGTAAATAGACACTTCCTGCCTGCGTCTGTGATGCACTGCTGTGTCCGAGGATGCAGCATTGGATCACTCTAACCTTGGAAACCTTCAGGTTACTCAGGATGGCCATCTCAGATCCGCAGCCAAGGCCAGTAACTCAGGATAGCCATCTCAGATCCACAACCAAGGCCAGTAACTCAGGATGGCCATCTCAGATCCACAGCAAGGCCAATAACTCAGGATGGCCATCTCAGATCAGCAGTCAAGGCCAGTAACTCAGGATGGCCACCTCAGATCCGCAGCCAAGGCCAGTAACTCAGGATAGCCATTTCAGATCCGCAGCCAAGAACAGTAACTCAGAATGGCCATCTCAGATCCACAGCCAAGGCCAGTAACTCAGGATAGCCATCTCAGATCCGCAGCCAAGGCCAGTAACTCAGGATTACCATCTCAGATACTCAGCCAAGGCCAGTAACTCAGGATAGCCATCTCAGATCCGCAGCCAAAGCCAGTAACTCAGGATAGCCATCTCAGATCCGCAGCCAAGAACAGTAACTCAGAATGGCCATCTCAGATCCGCAGCCAAGGCCAGTAACTCAGGATGGCCATCTCAGATCTGCAGCCAAGGCCAGTAAATCTGTGTAGGCAGACAAAGACTATGGCCTCAGCACTCCCAGCGACGCGCCTCCATTTTGTGGAACAGAGCCAGCCGCTGACCCTCACCCACTCCCAAGCACCCTCAGCCTGCCAGTCAGATTGGGGCTTAGGTGACAATGCCATTGGGTTTGAGTACAAGTCTGAAACAGACCTTATGACATTGAGAATTTGAGATATATTATTGGTAACTTTTATTTATAATATGCCACAAAGTGTACGCAGCACTATACATGCTAAACATGTAACAGGATAACAGAACATTAGTACGAAACACAATGGCATACCATAGCATAAGTTCCAAACCTTAACATCACACCACAGACTGGGCAGAACAGATTACTCCTGCATGAGTAGGCCAACTCTCTATGTACTGTAACTGGTAGGAGTTGATTGAGTACTCCACGACTCTGGGCCTAATTCAGACCTGATTGTAGCAGCAAATTTGTTAGCAGATGGGCAAAACCATGTGCACTGCAGGGGGGGGGGGATATAACATGTGCAGAGAGAGTTAGATTTGGGTGGGGTGTGTTCAAACTGAAATCTAAATTGCAGTGTAAAAATATAGCAGCCAGTATTTACCCTGCACGGAAACAATATAACCCACCCAAATCTAACTCTCTCTGCACATGTTATATCTGCTCCCCCCTGCAGTGCACATGGTTTTGCCCATCTGCTAACAAATGTGCTGCCACGATCAACTCTGAATTACCCCCTCTGTACCCAATGTATGAGCAAGCAGACAGTCAGAGTCGGTGAAGGGGAGAAGGAGACAAGGGAGAAGGATAAATTATTTCAGATTAATCACCCAGGGCCAAACTGGGCCTCATGTGTTAACTGCATCTTCTCCTTCTTGGTTATGACCTTTAGATGGGTATGAACAAAGATAACAAAAGTGAAGAGGACATATAGGGCCTGATTCTGAGTTGGGAGCAAATCAAGTAATTGTGCACCTTGGCAAAACCATGCTGCACTGCAGGTGGGGCAGATGTAACATGTGCAGACAGTTCGATTTGGGTGGGTTGTGTCCTCCTAACTTAGTTCTAACATTGCTGTGTAATATAAAGCTGTCCAGCATTTGTGGGCTACATGCAAAAGCATCCAGCATTTACCCTGCATGCAAAAAAAACATAAATATATTTGCTCCTCCTACATTGCAAGAGTTTGTTCCAAATACAAAGTTACGATCTTTTTTTCTGCTTTACCTCCACCTCAGAGTCAGCCACATAATGTAAACCTCATATATGAGAAAACCATGCCTATCCATATCCATGTTACTTACTTTATGTAAGTAATTTGTTTGAATAGGTTCATAAAGAACTGGAAATGTAATAATAAATTACACCCAGACATCACTAGGGAAGCACATACTATCCTAACACTTGTCAGTTTTCACAGAATACATACAGGAAACCGGCAGACGGGATGCCGGCTGTCGCTTGCCACTTGTATTTCCAAGTGGCAATGTGGGGCTGTGGTTAGCATTCCGGCGTCGGTATCCTTTTTGCTGGGCTCCCGAGAGCCGGTATATTAACTGCATCCCATTTGCACATAGGTACGTACTTCACTGGACCCTATCTCCAGTCCCATAGGGCTACTATTAATTTGGGAATCATGCCCACCTAGTGTGCATCATATGCAAAACTGATAGCAACATAATATAAGCTACAATCTTAACATGTGCTACATAACATACTTATAATATCTTGTGTGGGGTATGTTGCAGGGGCACGTCCCACTTTATGTGAATGCTACAGCAGGGACAACAGTCTACGGTGCATTTGACCCCATAGATGAAATAGCGGACATATGTGAAAAGTACAACCTCTGGCTTCATGTGGATGTAAGTAACAGTCACGTAGAACAATAATGTCATATCAAGGACTTACAGCCAGTCTTTTATAGTCATTGTCATGTGACCTGTGTTATTTCTATTGGCACAGGCCGCTTGGGGAGGCGGACTTCTCATGTCCAGGAAACATCGCCATAAGATGAACGGAATAGAGAGGCAAGTAGGACACAGCTTGCTCACATTTCCTAATGACCAATATGGTTTGTTTTATGTGCGGTATCTCTGCAATGATATTTATGTATATGGCTTTTATCACCAATAGCTGCTGACATCAGACCCCATTGCAGCCCAATGAGCTATTATTTATTAGCATACAGGGTGATAAACAGCACTATGACAATAAACATCCTAGTGATATTTGGTGGACCCCTTCATTCAAAGTAAAGCATTCGTTACCTCTAATACCAAGAAATAAAGACACGGAGACTTGAATTTGGCAGAAAAATTGCTAGCTATTTATTTGACCCTAACCATAGCAAACCTGTAAATGAAAACTTTGTTAAGATGCCGATTCAGCCGGCATATGGTGGCAGAAAAAAGAACGGCTCTATTAAACTAACGCTAACATTAAAATGCTAAAATTCGAAACCATCCTAATTTAACTACAAACTATCAAAATCGGTAATAGGTGACAACTCAACCCCCACAGTGACTACCCACCCTGATGGGTGCCCTGCCGCTGCCTCCCGGACGGGTGGTCGAGCGGCCAAAAAGTCGATGGAGGTGAGTGCACCTAAACCACACCAAACTGTAAATCACTATAGCTTACCATACAACTACAAACTGCCGTTCTTTTCCGCCAACACCGAAAGACTCTACCCCAGAGTCTTTGCACCGCCACCATAACCTCACCCTAACTCCTGCAACACTAGACACAGATCCTCCAGGAAAAACATCATCCCCTCATTGGATAGATGCACACCATCAGGCCGAAAAAGGTGACTGTCTCAGAACCGAATCCTAGGGTGGCGAACTACCTCGCCTCCGTGGGACAGCACCCACTTCGCCACCGTCCCATTCACCTTCTTTCTGGCCTCATCAATCAGGCGACCGTCCGCCACACCTCGCCAACTCAGCCTTGGCACCATCAAGGAGAACACCAATACGCAATTGGTCCATGCTGCGGCCACACTTGCCAGATCCTGTATCATGGCCCACCGCAACTCCAAAGATGTCCTCTTCCCCAGGTCGTTGCCACCTAGATGGACAACCAGCACCCTAGGGACTCCATGCTTGCTGGCCTGACTGACAAGTCTACTCCTCAGATCTTTCCACATCATCCCTCGCCAACCAAGCCAACGAACTCCCTGAGCCCTAGGAAACATCTGAGCCCCCTCCGAGGCCAAAAACTTGGCGGCCCAATACACATAAGAGTGGCCAACCACCCAAATCGCCAAGTCATCTTCAAAACAACCTGAAGAGGAGGAAAAGGGGGTAAAATTGGTTACTAATTATCTATACCATTGTTTATTAAATGCCTAGGAAACATCTGCATTAACCTGAAGGATCTGCCAAAAGAAAAAATTTAGTTTTCGTTTATTGCAGAAGTCACGGCCTAGCCGATCTGCACAAGCTTCTAGCCAATTTGAAGCGGACATAAACACACAATGGGAAAAATCAAATTAAAATAAGAAATTAAACGGGTGGGGGGGGGGGTATAAAAGGGAAAAAACTGGTAAGAACTCAGCTGGAGGTGAAAGCGTAAAAACCTGCTGAGGGACTTTGATTAGAACTGATCAGCCGAATTGTGGATTAGAATTCAGTCCGTCAAGTCAGGCAAAAAATCGCAAAAGAACTCCAGACCCCCGCTGCCGGCTCATGCCAGCAACGGCGAGTGGCTAATCCCTGAGTAGGATAAAACGGGAAGACAAACAAACGCACAATACAAGAACGTACTGAACTGTAACAACATGATTATAACAACAATAATTAAACAAGAAACCACGCGCAAGCCAACATCTCATGCAACGGGGCGAATATATCGTCTGTAACTTGACGACTTCCATCGCCCCACCGCCTGGATTTCAGCCATGGAAAATCCCGCCGCCGCAGCCGACGTCGCAGCCCCTATGCGGAAGGAATGTGTCCCGAAAGCAGCGGGTGGAAGGCCCAAGCTCGCCAGACAGCGACCCAGCATCCAACGAAATTGATATTTCGTCACCGGCAGCCCGTCATAATGCAGCAGCCATGACCCCCGACCGTTGGGCCGTACTGCCTCATATTGCACTGCCAACCTTACTGGGCAAATGCTCTCCTCAAGTGCCGGAACCAAGGTGACCCATCGACCTCTCCCCACTTGGTCCGTCTTAGAGCGACGCAATCTGCATAGCAAGGACCTCTCACCCACCACCACGTCCCCGACAAGCATGCGCGAATCTGCTCGCTTAGAAGGCGCTACCAATTCCGAAACCCTAAAGGCCGCATGGTAAGCCATTGAGAACACCAAACTGAACAACAGCGACTCAAACATGGACGACGCGATACCTCCAACTGCCCTGAAGACAGCCGGCAGCAAGGCCGCATCAATGGGCCGCCTCTTGTCAGGCGGCGCCGGCGCGACGCGCGCCCATCCTTTCATCGCCTTCAGCAGAATCCCACTTTTCGTCACGTCAGGGACGCCCTTGATTTTGCTGAAAAACGAAATACCAGCCAAGTACCGGGATACCACCGCTCTGAACCTACCCGAAACGTACAGCTGCCAAATAAAAGAAAGCATCATCCGATGCCCGCTCTTACCTTGTTGATTTCGTCCTCGAACAAACTCCTCCCACTCTCTCCAAGCTTGCCCGTAGGCCTTCAGCGTGGTTGGCGCGACTGACCGCAACGCTAGACCCTCCAGTCCGTCCCGATCACCTGCCAGACATAACCGGGACAATGAAAACCATGCTTGTCGGCCTCGGGTGCCAACAACCAAAACCTTTCCCACTGCCCTCGCGACAATGCGTCGGCATTTCCGTTCTCCAGACCAGGCACATGCTGCGCGCGGAACCACATGTTCCTACGCAGGCATGTCAATAGCAACTGTCCCAGCACCCTCAGAACCACCAGCGACTTCGCCCTCTGGTTATTTATCGCATGCACCACGCCCAGATTGTCACATCTAAACAAGATGCTGCGATGGGCCAGCCGATCGCCCCAGACCTCCAGCGCCACCATAATGGGGAAAAGCTCAAGAAGCAAGAGGTCCTTAGTTAAACCTTCGCGATGCCATTCAGCCGGCCACGATGCCGCGCACCAAGATCCCTCCAGATAGCAACCGAATCCAGAGGCACCCGCTGCGTCGGTGAACAGCTGCAACCTAGCGCTGTCGACCGTTGGTGCCTGCCATATACACACCCCGTTGAAGTCCTCCAGGAACGAGGCCCATACGGCCAAATCCCTCTTAATCTCGGAGGACAGGCGCACGAAATGGTGTGGTCTGGCACACCCCGCAGTCGCCCTTTCTAGCTTCCGGCAGAAAACCCTGCCCTTCGGGATTACCCGACAAGCAAAGTTCAACATGCCCAGCAAGGACTGCGCCAGCCGCAGCGTGACTTTACGCGACCCCTCGAACCGGCAAATAGCGTCGCGGAGCTTCACCACCTTGTCCCGAGGCAGTCGACACGATCCCGCCACCGTGTCAATTTCAATCCCCAAAAATGACAAACAGGAGACCGGTCCCTCTGTTTTATCCTCGGCACGGGAACGCCAAAGTGGAAAAACAGAGCTCGGATGCTGAAAAGCAAGTCGCCGCACCGCGGTGAATTTGCTGGACCTGCACACAGGAAATCATCGAGGTAATGGGCGACCCCGTGACCCCCTGACGAAGACTCCACGCACCAATGTAGAAATGTGCTAAACCGTTCGAAAAACGAGCATGAAACGGAACATCCCATCGGCAAACATTTGTCGATGAAATACTCCGCTCCAATCCGAAAACCCATAAAACGGAACGAGTCCGGATGTAACGGCAGCAACTGAAAAGCGGACTCAACATCAATCTTAGCCATGAGGGCCCCAGTCCCGTGACTGCAGACCAGCTCCAATGCCTCGTCAAACGACTGATACACCACCGAGCAATGAGCCGGCGGTATCGCGTCATTGACCGACGCCCCCGACGGGTAAGAAAGATGCTGAATGAGCCTAAAAGCGCCTGGAGTCTTCTTGGGAACCACCCCCACCGGAGAGATGACCAAACCATCCACCGGGGGTGAGATAAACGGTCCCTCCATCCTGCCCAACCTGACCTCCTTATCCACTTTCTCCCGCAGCACCAACGGCAAGGCTCGGGCCGACTGGAGGTTCCGCTGGGCCCGAACCGACACCTCGCTCGCAACAGGCAAGCGAAAACCAAAACGAAAACCGGAAAACAGAAATTTTGCATCCGCCCTATTTGGATACCAATCCAACCACTTGCCCATCGTATCCAACTTAATTGGCGTTGGAGCTCTGCGGAGCGCTCCTGCCCGCGCCCGGTCTTGGGTAAGTTTGCTTACCCCGGGCACCCTGACGACTGCCTTTAAAGCAGGAGGAGGCTGGGGGGGAACCGCCACATTGCAAGCACGAATGTCGAAAACGACACTGCTTGCCGAAGGAACAGGCCGCGTTGTTAAACGCGAAGCATTTTCCTTTTGCGGCGGCTTGCCTCCCTGCACGGACGGCCGACCTACCTGTCTTGGCCGATCCGCCGTCCGCGCCGGACTCTTGGGCGGACGACCCTGCGCGGTGCCCGTCCGCCCCCGCGTTCCGGGGGTCCTTAGTCTGTCGCGAAGCTCGAGTGACTTTGAGCCAGACTTCCACGTCCTTGCACCCAAAGCCAATGACCTGTAACCCGTCCTGCTTCTCCCGGAATTCCTCGTCATACCTACGCCACTCAGTGCCCGACGATGTGCACTGCATATCGTGTATGAGATGCAGGTACCGAATGATGTTCATGTGCTCGTCCGGCCTATCTTCTAGGTAACAAGCCGCGAAGACCCAAAAGCCGGCCAGCCAGTTGTCGAAGGTACGGAAGGCCTCGGCCCCGATGACCTTCTTTGCTGCCGCCGACTTATAGTCCTTCTTTACGTCCTTTGTCAAGACGAACACATCGACGTAGTCCCCCCTGCGGATCTTCCTACGGCAGCTGTCCCTCAGCCCCCGCATCACTGCAGTGTAGTCGCAGCGGACAACCCCTGGCAAATCGCGGCGCTTCTTGGCCCTGCGAGCGTCCTCGCTAAGCTGCTTGCGCCTCTTCCGCCTTTTCTGCTGACCTGCCGCCCTCTTGGCGAATTTCGTCGCCCGCTTCTTCGCCCTAGTCGTACTACTGACTTCGGACGCAGGCGACGACAGCGAAGAGGAAGAGGAGGAAGAGGAAGAGCTGCGAGAACTAGAGCGCGTGGAGGAGCCCGATACCGCCTGCACCACCTCACCTGATGCCGTCGACTGCTCCAACACGGAATCCTCCGGCGTGGCAAATCCGACCTCCTCGTCCTCGGACTCCGTCATCTCCACGTCCCCGCGCTCACCTGCATAAGAAAACGGAGCAGAGGACCCAGACAGCAGTTGCGGTGAATGCCTAGCACCCCGGGGGGCAGGCGTCGCCTCCACATGCCCCTGTTCGTCCCGCCCGACACGATGATCGAGCTGCGCCACGGCCGCTCCGAGCTCCCTGCAGGTGCGAGCAACCCGCTGCGCTGCCGACACTGCCCGCGCACCGGACCCGCCAGCCGCTGCCGGCGCGCCGGAACTGTTCCCCACTCCCGGGGACCCGGCCGCGGCCAACGGCCCCAACGCCGCCACCACCGTGGCCAGGGCCGACGCCAGGGTTCCGGAGGGGTCTTGCCCACCCCAAAACCCGGCGTCGTCCCTCGTGGGCTCCCGAGCCGGCGTCGGCGCGCGCCGGCCGGCCCGCCCAACAGGCGCCCAGATCGGCCTGGTGGGGAACCGGCAGCGCCCCTGACCTCCAGCGGCCCGGTCCCCCACCAATCTTGCCTCTCCTCCTGCGCCCGCCCGTCAGAGCCAGCGCCGCCGTCACTCTCCTCCCCCCCGCGGGCACCCACCCCCCGCAGGCTGGAGCTACCTCCGCCCGCTGGGTGGGTCCCGCGGCGAGAGCTCATGCAGGTGTGTGCAGCCCTGTTGCCCTCCATGGCCTCCCTGCCTCTCCTCCCCGCCCGCCCCCCGCCGGACTCCGGGGGGTAAGCTGGGGAGACAAGGAGACTAGCGGCACCGCTGCGCGCATTTGTGCACGAATGGCACCGCCTGTGGCGAGCGTGGGCGCGCGCGCACCCCGTGCGCGCGTCCCACCGCTTCCCGCCAGCAAGCTCCCGGCCGCATCCCCTTGCCGATCCGCCGCGCGAGGCCCCGCGACGGGCCTCGCCCGGCTAACAGCCGCCTCCCGCCTGGTCCCCCCCCCTCGCCTGGCACCTGCACTCGGCCTCGGCAAGGGGGAAGCAATTGGAGACAAGTGCTGCTCCAGCGACGGGCGCCCACCGCGGCGCGCATGCACGCGCCTGCGGGCGCCCGACACCGATGCTTCCCCTGCCGCGCTCGGAGGTGAGGGCTGCTGCCCTTCCACCTCCGGGCGGCCTGACCGGACCTCCGGCCTACCCCGCCGCCCGCGCCTGGCCGGCAAAGCCGGCCCAGCCCCCAGCGGCAAGGCTGACCTGGACCGCCACTCCGTGTCCCCGCCGAGCCTGCGGCGGCCCCAGGGGACGGGATGCCGTCCCCAGGGCCAGCCAGCCCGGCCTCGGGCCCAGCCCCACCGCCCGAAATGCGGTACCGAGCTGGGGTTCCTACCGAGCGGCGAGGGCGAGAGGCAGCCATGGTACAAAAGGAGGCAATGGAAGGCAAAGAGGCTTGACAATAAGACAATTCCACACTGACAATAAATGGGGAGATTCTGCACTGCAGCACTCACCCAAGGCAAATCACCAACAAGAGAGAGCAAAATGGCCTAGCCTTCACTATATATATTAACCCTCCCCTTTTTCCAAAGGCTGTACTTTCCTCACAGCTAAGTCCACCCCTCACAAGATGTTTAACTCATTCCTTTCCTATGCAGTCAATTCTCTCTCCTTCCATGAGTTTAAAAGTAACACAAGCTTGAAGCAGTATGAAAGAGGTCTTTACGTAATATTACTGTACTTATTCCCCTGGCTCCAATATAGCCCATAATGTAGTTATAAGGGTTTACAGTAATATAATAGACTGATATATTTGCTCCAAGCGTTTCATTTTCAGCCCAGACAATACTGGCACGGATCTTGTGCTAAAATCAACCTTTGGTTGCAGTCTTTCAGTGTTTTACCAATCAAAATATTGCTGGCACCTGATTACATAAAGAAGATGAAAAAGAAAGGCAAAAAGAATGTAAAACAAAATGAAAACATTGAAATATGCTGTTAACTGACATTAATCATAACAAAACTAAACGGTTCAAATGAAAGCCTTTTTCTTACCTGTCAACACCTTCCCATTAATAACAACAGACTTGGGGAAAAGTTCTAAGCCTTGGCGAGTGATAAAGTGGAGAGAGATAAAGTACGAGTCAATCAGCTCTTAATTGTCATGTTACAGGCTGTGTTTGAAAAATGATAGTTAGGAGTTGATTGGTTGGTACTTTGTGGCTAATTTATGTTTGTACGCACTTGACTACATAGCTGCGACTTTATAGGCGATGGAACTGCTAATCATCACAGGTGAAGCTGCCGCCCAGAAAAGAAGATAGACGCCCACCGGAGCCATTGCAAACTCATTCACAACTACGTACATATTTGCAGCCTATACACAATAACAAGGAACATCGACTGCTAGGGTTGACCTATGGCCAGGGACGGATCAAGCCCTCGGGGGGCCCAGGGCACCAAAGACAGGAGCCCCCCCCCCCGCGCGCGCGCTGCACGCGCTGCTCACCTCCCGCGGTCACAGGCAACGGGAGCCATGCTGCAGCAGGGGGAGAAGAGAAGACACCAGGCTACCGGGGCAGGAGGGATCCACGCTGCTGGGGGAGGAATGCGGCTGTGCATGTGACTTCCTCCCCCCTCCTCTCGGGCAGCACGGTCGGGGACTGAGTCAAGCAATCTCCAGCCTCTGCCATCAGCAGCATCTCTCCTGGCAGCAGCGAAGGCTGGAGATTGCTTGACTCAGTCCCCTACGTGCTGCCGAGAGGAGTGGGGAGGAAGCCACATGCACAGCGTGGATCCCTCCTGCCCCGGCAACCTGTAGGGCAGTGCTCTGGCCGGGGGGCCCCTTAACACAGGGGGGCCTGGAGTAATGACACCATGGGCACCCCCCTTAATCTGGATCTGCCAATGGCTATGCAGACTGGTCGCAGCAGAGCAACACTGGCGCCATGTTTGTTATGTACATGATCGTAGCAGTTACACAACCCGAAAGTAGCCACGACACGCCTGTGTTTTTGCTGCCACACCCCGTTACCTCCCCCAAACGGACCCTTCCTGTTAATCGCTCTGCATATATCATGTCACTGCAAGCGCGATCGCAAAGGTGCCTTGTCGCGTGCCCAATACACTAGCAGCACATGCTCAGTCTGCCGATAATCCAGCGCCTGAACATCGGCATTGAGCAGAAACATGAAATAGGCCCTTTATCTCTCTCCACTTTATCACTCTACAAGGCTTAGTACATCTGCCCCTTTCTCAGCTCTAAACTTGTTAAGTATTTTATTGTTTTTTTTAAATAAGAAATTGAGCAATCTATTATTGTGACATAGACAAAGTATATACTTTAGAAATCTTCTAAGAGGAATTTAAATATATAAGGTATAAAAAGGCTGATTCAGAGGTAGACGCTATTCTTAGCATAAGGTCGGCACATACACAGAAGCCTCACTGCACATGTGCACATCTGGGTTTGCGATGTCTCGAAGGCAGCATTCCTGAACACAGGGGTGTGTCAGCAGGGCTGCCATCAGAAATGATGGGGCCCGGGACTGACAAACTTGGAAGGCCGACAAACAATTTGGCAGTTGCTCAATCATACCTGGAGATAATTATATATCAGGTGCTGGAAGGGGGAGGGGTCACAGACAAACAACAGACAGAGAGGAGGGGGGTGCTAATCCCCACCCCTAAATTCCCTTCCGCACACTGAAAATTACCTGTAACCATCCCTGAACCTATCTGGTAATAAAATTCAGAGAATTAGTCACAAATGTTTGCAAACACATGTTTAGCTGCTGGCCATGTCACGGCTTCTCCGATACAGCAGTCCTAACCTACATAATAGCAGTGCCCACATAGGGCCATGTCATTTGTCACAGTAGGCCTCATGATAAAGGCTATTACTAAAACACTTCCAGACAAAGAGCTAACTTACCCAGGAGCCACCCCCAGGATCTCCCATTGGCACTACAAGGAACAACATGCCTTCCAAATGCTGCTCCCATTCAATGCCTCTTGCACACAAGCAGACAAACAATTTGGCAGTTTCTCAATCATACCTGGAGATAATTATATATCAGGTGCTGGAAGGGGGAGGGGTCACAGACAAACAACAGACAGAGAGGAGGGGGGTGCAAATCCCCACCCCTAAATTCCCTTCCGCACACTGAAAATTACCTGTAACCATCCCTGAACCTATCTGGTAATAAAATTCAGAGAATTAGTCACAAATGTTTGCAAACACATGTTTAGCTGCTGGCCACGTCACGGCTTCTCCGATACAGCAGTCCTAACCTACATAACAGCAGTGCCCACATAGGGCCATGTAATTTGTCACAGTAGGCCTCATGATAAAGGCTATTACTAAAACACTTCCAGACAGAGAGCTAACTTACCCAGGAGCCACCCCCAGGATCTCCCATTGGCACTACAAGGAACAACATGCCTTCCAAATGCTGCTCCCATTCAATGCCTCTTGCACACAAGCAGACAAACAATTTGGCAGTTGCTCAATCATACCTGGAGATAATTATATATCAGGTGCTGGAAGGGGGAGGGGTCACAGACAAACAACAGATAGAGAGGAGGAGGGTGCAAATCCCCACCCCTAAATTCCCTTCCGCACACTGAAAATTACCTGTAACCATCCCTGAACCTATCTGGTAATAAAATTCAGAGAATTAGTCACAAATGTTTGCAAACACATGTTTAGCTGCTGGCCACGTCACGGCTTCTCCGATACAGCAGTCCTAACCTACATAATAGCAGTGCCCACATAGGGCCATGTAATTTGTCACAGTAGGCCTCATGATAAAGGCTATTACTAAAACACTTCCAGGCAGAGAGCTAACTTACCCAGGAGCCACACCCAGGATCTCCCATTGGCACTACAAGGAACAACATGCCTTCCAAATGCTGCTCCTATTCAATGCCTCTTGCACACAAGCAGACAAACAATTTGGCAGTTGCTCAATCATACCTGTAACTAGTATGCAATAAGTGGTTATTAATAATATATCAACATAGATAACAGTGAATCTATGTTAATATATTATTAACAATCAGTGCATAAGCAGCTGCATCCCCCAGATACACTGCACAATCACTGCAGCTGAATAACTCCATGATGTCACAACTGAGGGCCTGAGCTGACGGGAGGCAGCCTCAGTTGTAGGGGCTGAGATGTACCGGAACCTGGGAGGTTGTATCAGACCCCTGGACATGTAAGTAACATGAATAATAACTGCCCGAAGGCGTGACCACGACAACTTGGATAAAAGTCAATGATGTTTATTATGACAACTCCGCAACACAGCAGCAGTAAAAGAAAACGTAAAAGTCAGCAAAGAATAAATACAGTTCCTGGGTACTACAGGATGGCAGGAGCCACAGGGCACTGGTAGTGTGAGATAGTTCTTATGATCTTCTAGATGGAAAGTCCTTACCAGGCCCGACTGTAGCAATGGAGATAACCCAGGATTGTGCCAGCTGGTGTTCCAGGAAAAGCTGGGTTGCTGAAGATAAAACAGCTGCTGTGGATACTGGCTGGAACCAGACTGTTGTTAGCACGGAGTGGATACTGGCTGGAACCAGTTAAATAATAAATGAACTTGGGAGCGATGAAATATGAACTGAAATGTAGAACTTGAGAGCGGAGAAATAATAATACCGGTGGAGAGTGGTAAAGTGTAGAAAGGACACCGGCCCTTTAAGGGAAGCTGTACTCTGCTGGAAGCTGAGCTGGAAGCAGGTAATGTTGTAGCTGGAAACAGATGAATCCACAATGGATTGGAGAGTCAGGCTACACCGCAGGTGGACTGCTGGTGCGGGTCTCTATGGTGGAAGTCTTGAGACAGGAGCTGGAACCTGGAAGACAATCACAGGAGAGAGACAAACAGGAACTAGGTTTGACAACCAAAGCACTGACGCCTTCCTTGCTCAGGCACAGTGTATTTATACCTGCAGCAAGGAAGGGATTGGCTAGGCAATTATGCAGATTAACAATACTGACAACAGATTGGAGGAAATGATCAGCTGACAGAATCCAAGATGGCTGCGCCCATGCAGACACTTGGAGGGAAGTTTGGTTTGTAATCCATGTGGTAATGAAAACAGTAATGGCGGCGCCGGCCACTGGAGACAGGAGACGCCAGGCTGACAAGTGCACATCCAACCACGCGGACACAGCGGAGGCCGCGGCTGACGTAATCGCCACTCTGACACTCTGCATGCAGAAGCTCAGGGACGGTGGCGGAGGCCGCTGGAGACGCCATGCCAGATGTAATAAGGCGTTACTGTGACAGCGTCTCAGAGAGACAGGAGAGGATGCAGGAATGTGAACATTAGGATAACAGATGGGATCCGGTCCTGGAGCGCTGAGCCAG
Organism: Pseudophryne corroboree; assembly: GCF_028390025.1. Lineage (NCBI taxonomy): Eukaryota > Metazoa > Chordata > Amphibia > Anura > Myobatrachidae > Pseudophryne > Pseudophryne corroboree. The sequence goes on along the minus strand of NC_086450.1, from coordinate 101,736,969 downwards.
CCTTAGGAGGCATCTGATGGGTAAGAAATGGCGTCCAGATACCCGGATCGTGACAGCACCCCCCCCTTTAGGAGTGGCCCCAGGACACTTCTTTGGCTTTTGAGGAAACTTGGAATGGAATCTCCGGACCAAGGCAGGAGCATGGACATCAGAAGCATTGGTCCATGAACGTTCCTCAGGACCATAACCCTTCCAGTCAATAAGATATTGTAGTTGACCGTAACGGTGACGTGAGTCCAGGATCTTGGCCACTTCATACTCAACGCCTCGTTGAGTTTGGACTTTCGGAGTTGGAGGAAGTGAGGAATGAAACCGATTCAAGATCAGCGGTTTCAACAGGGAAACATGGAATGTCCTGGGTATTTTTAAGAAGGGAGGCAACTGGAGTCTGTAAGCAACAGGATTGATGACTTGTTCAATCTTGAAAGGACCGATATAGCGAGGTGCAAACTTCATACTGGGAACTCTTAACCTCAAATTCTTCGTGGATAACCATACCCGATCACCCACCTTGAGAGCAGGAACTGCTCGACGCTTCTTATCCGCAAACTTCTTGTACCTGAACGATGCCTTGAGCAGAGCTGATCGTACGCTCTTCCAGATATTGGCAAACTGATGCAAGGTGATATCCACTGCGGGAACAGAAGTTGCTGGAAGCGGTTGGAACTCAGGGACTTTAGGGTGGAATCCAAAGTTAGTGAAGAATGGTGTTGAAGCAGATGAAGAATGATACTGGTTGTTATGACAGAACTCGGCCCAGGGAAGTAATTGAACCCAGTCATCTTGAGAGGAGGACACATAGATGCGGAGGAAGGCCTCCAAGTCCTGATTCACCCTCTCGGTTTGACCATTGGTCTGAGGATGGTAAGCCGTGGAAAACTTTAGCTTGACTTGGAGGACTTGACATAAACTTCGCCAGAATTTGGCTGTGAATTGAACTCCTCGATCTGAGATAATTTCTTCAGGAAGACCGTGGAGTCGGAAGATCTCTTGTATGAATACTTGAGCCAACTTGGAAGCTGACGGAAGACCGGTGAGAGGAATGAAGTGTGCCATCTTGGTGAACCGGTCAACTACCACCCAGATGGTATTGAACTTGTTGCACATGGGTAAGTCTGTAATGAAATCCATCGACAAGTGGGTCCATGGTCGACGGGGAACGGATAGTGGAACCAGTTGCCCCGCAGGCGACTGGCGGGATACTTTATGTTGGGCACACTTTGGGCAAGATGCAATAAACTCCAAGACGTCCTTTTTCAGAGTTGGCCACCAATAGGACCTAGAGATAAACTCCAGGGTTTTTTGGATACCTGTATGTCCGGCAAAACGGGAAGCATGGGCCCAATGCATGAGCTTCTTCCTTAGCATCGGCTTCACAAAACTTTTCCCTGATGGGGGCGTAGAGTCCATCCCTACCGTGGAGAATGCCAACGGATTTATAATAGGATGCTTGTCTGAAGACTCTGACTCATTTTCTTGCTCCCATGAGCGGGAAAGGGCATCGGCCTTGCGATTCTGAGAGCCCGGACAGAACTGGAGCTTAAAGTCGAACCTGGAAAAGAAAAGTGCCCATCTGGCCTGACGAGGATTGAGACATTGTGCGCCTTTCAGATATAAAAGGTTCTTGTGGTCTGTAAGTATGGAGATTGAATGAGAAGCTCCCTCCAACAGATACCTCCACTCTTCTAGAGCGAGCTTGATGGCTAGCAACTCCTGGTCGCCAATGGCATAGTTGCGCTCAGCTGGGGAGAACTTCCGGGAGAAGAAACTGCAAGGGTGTAAATGGCCATCTTTAGCCCTCTGAGATAACACCGCTCCTACTCCAACGGAGGAGGCATCCACCTCTAAGATGAAAGGAGAGTCGATGTCAGGCTGTTTCAGAACAGGCGCAGAGATGAACCTTTGTTTTAACAGATGAAATGCTTGCATGGCTTCTTCAGACCACTTGGACGGGTTAGCACCCTTCTTAGTGAAAGCAGTAATAGGCGCCACTATGGTGGAAAAGTCTCGTATAAACTTTCGGTAATAGTTGGCGAACCCCAAGAACCTCTGGACCCCTTTGAGGGTTAAGGGTACCGGCCAATTTTGGATTGCTTGTAGTTTCTCAGGATCCATCTCTAGTCCGGAACCGGACACAATGTACCCTAGAAACGGAATGGACTTGACTTCAAAGACGCATTTTTCTAATTTGCAATAGAGATGATTGACACGGAGACGGGACAGAACCTCTTTAACCCAAAAACGATGTTCCTCTAAATCGTTGGCAAAAATGAGGATATCGTCTAGATAGACCACGACATGACGGTATAGAATGTCTCTGAAGATCTCATTGACAAAATGCTGGAAGACAGCTGGAGCATTGCTCAATCCGAAGGGCATGACGAGGTACTCATAATGTCCGTCACGGGTGTTAAAGGCGGTCTTCCACTCGTCACCCTCACGGATCCGGATGAGATTGTATGCACCTCGCAAGTCCAGCTTTGTAAAGATGGTAGCTCCGCTAACTCTGTCAAAGAGCTCAGTAATCAGGGGTAAAGGATAACGGTTCTTGATGGTAATGTCGTTCAAACCTCTGTAGTCGATGCACGGCCGCAGACCACCATCTTTCTTTTTTACAAAAAAGAAGCCTGCGCCGGCTGGAGAAGAAGAAGGTCGAATGAACCCCTTTGCTAGGTTCTCTTTAATATATTCCTCCATAGAATGCGTCTCAGGCAGAGACAACGGATAAGTTCGGCCTCGAGGTGGAATCTTCCCTGGAACGAGATCAATCGGACAGTCCCATTCTCTATGAGGAGGAAGGATATCAGCAGAAGCTTTACTGAACACATCCGTGAAATCTTGATATGGAGGAGGTGGAACATCAGACGACCTGGGGGAGGAAGAACAGACAGGCAATACTTTAAACAAACATGTCTCAGCACAGGAGGAACCCCATGCCAGGATTTGCGTAGTCGTCCAATCAATTGTAGGATTGTGAAGACGGAGCCATGGAAGGCCCAGGACCACAGGATGTGTGGCTCTTGGAATCACTAAAAAAGAAATAAGTTTGGAATGAAGAACTCCCACTCTCAGACGAACTGGTAGAGTCCTTAAAGAAATAACTGCATCAAAAATTTTGCTGCCATCCACGGCAGTTAAAGAAATGGACGAAGGAAGTCTCTCGGTGGGTAGGGACCACCGTTTAACATAGGCTTCGGTAATAAAGTTCCCAGCTGCTCCGGAATCAAGGAGGGCAATGACGTTCCGATAACGTTGAGCAACTTGAAGCGAGACTGGGAGATTACAATCTTGAGGAGATGGAGAGGAGATCATTACTCCTAGCCGGCCCTCTCCTTGGCGAGCTAGGATTTGGAGTTTCCCGGACGTTTGGGACAGGCATTAATGGTGTGAGACGGAGCTGCACAATAGAGACAGAGAAACTCGGAGAGACGTCTTCGGCGCTTAGCAGGAGTTAAACGGGAACTGCCAAGTTGCATGGGCTCATCTTTAGATGGTGACAGTTGACGAGGAGGAGGAGCAGAAGATTTTGGAGCAGATGATCTTCCACGCTCAGTTGCTCTCTCTCTGAAACGTAAATCAACTTTCGTGCAGAGTGAGATTAGCTCATCTAACTTAGAAGGTAAGTCTCTGGTAGCTAACTCATCTTTAATACGCTCAGATAAGCCATGCCAGAATGCAGCATACAGGGCCTCGTCGTTCCATGCCAGTTCGGATGCCAGGATCTGGAACTGTATCAGATATTGTCCTACAGTACGTGACCCCTGGCGTAAACGGAGAATCTCGGATGAAGCTGAGGTTACCCGGCCTGGCTCGTCGAAGATGCGCCTGAATGTTGACACGAAGGCAGTGTAGGAAGATAGCAGGGTGTCGGACCTCTCCCATAACGGTGATGCCCAATCAAGGGCTGAGCCACTGAGAAGAGAAATAATGTAGGCAATTTTTGTATGGTCACTGGGAAAATTGCCAGGTTGTAGCTCAAACTGAATCTCACACTGGTTGAGAAATCCCCTGCAGAATCTTGGAGATCCGTCAAATTTTGCTGGCGTTGGAAGATGAAGACGTGGAGCAGAAATGGGTAAGGTGGGTGGGGTTATAGCTGGAGTCACTGTGGTTGACGCACCAGACGCGCCTGATCCACGGAGAGTTGTCTGAATCCCATCCAGCCGAGTAGAGAGATCCTGGAGACAGCGGATGATGTGGCCCTGTGCAGCCTCCTGATGTTCTAGTCGGGCTGCCAGTTCTTGCATCGGCCTGGCCGCTTGATCCTGGTCTCCGGCTGGATTCATTAGGTCAGTGCTTACTGTCACAACTGAGGGCCTGAGCTGACGGGAGGCAGCCTCAGTTGTAGGGGCTGAGATGTACCGGAACCTGGGAGGTTGTATCAGACCCCTGGACATGTAAGTAACATGAATAATAACTGCCCGAAGGCGTGACCACGACAACTTGGATAAAAGTCAATGATGTTTATTATGACAACTCCGCAACACAGCAGCAGTAAAAGAAAACGTAAAAGTCAGCAAAGAATAAATACAGTTCCTGGGTACTACAGGATGGCAGGAGCCACAGGGCACTGGTAGTGTGAGATAGTTCTTATGATCTTCTAGATGGAAAGTCCTTACCAGGCCCGACTGTAGCAATGGAGATAACCCAGGATTGTGCCAGCTGGTGTTCCAGGAAAAGCTGGGTTGCTGAAGATAAAACAGCTGCTGTGGATACTGGCTGGAACCAGACTGTTGTTAGCACGGAGTGGATACTGGCTGGAACCAGTTAAATAATAAATGAACTTGGGAGCGATGAAATATGAACTGAAATGTAGAACTTGAGAGCGGAGAAATAATAATACCGGTGGAGAGTGGTAAAGTGTAGAAAGGACACCGGCCCTTTAAGGGAAGCTGTACTCTGCTGGAAGCTGAGCTGGAAGCAGGTAATGTTGTAGCTGGAAACAGATGAATCCACAATGGATTGGAGAGTCAGGCTACACCGCAGGTGGAATGCTGGTGCGGGTCTCTATGGTGGAAGTCTTGAGACAGGAGCTGGAACCTGGAAGACAATCACAGGAGAGAGACAAACAGGAACTAGGTTTGACAACCAAAGCACTGACGCCTTCCTTGCTCAGGCACAGTGTATTTATACCTGCAGCAAGGAAGGGATTGGCTAGGCAATTATGCAGATTAACAATACTGACAACAGATTGGAGGAAATTATCAGCTGACAGAATCCAAGATGGCTGCGCCCATGCTGACACTTGGAGGGAAGTTTGGTTTGTAATCCATGTGGTAATGAAAACAGTAATGGCGGCGCCGGCCACTGGAGACAGGAGACGCCAGGCTGACAAGTGCACATCCAACCACGCGGACACAGCGGAGGCCGCGGCTGACGTAATCGCCACTCTGACACTCTGCATGCAGAAGCTCAGGGACGGCGGCGGAGGCCGCGGGAGACGCCATGCCAGATGTAATAAGGCGTTACTGTGACAGCGTCTCAGAGAGACAGGAGAGGATGCAGGAATGTGAACATTAGGATAACAGATGGGATCCGGTCCTGGAGCGCTGAGCCAGCCTTAGGAGGCATCTGATGGGTAAGAAATGGCGTCCAGATACCCGGATCGTGACACATGAGTCCAGCACTGATCCTCCAGCACTGGCAACTCACTGATTCATGTGCAGTCTCTGCAACACATTCCAGTACAAATGAGTCATGACTCATGTGCCGAGACACTGACTCGAGACACTTCACTGAACTGAGTCATGTGTCTCAACTCAGTTCAGTGAATCACTTTGCCCATGACTAGTGTGTATTCTTTTTATTGAGCCTGCCATGAGCCAAATCAGAAGCTGGCAGCTCCTGATTGGCTGCCGTTCCGTGAGCTTCGATTGTCGCACGGCCGGCTGAATAGAAAGAATACACACTGCTGCTCTGAGTGCCTCCGTGGCTGCCAGCCCTGCCGGTGTGCACCACGCAGGCAGCTGGCCTGTACCCGCGATCCTCATTGCTGCCACCCGGGCCCCCTCTCAGCCAGTGCCCGGGACTGGAGTTCCTACCGTCCCCCCTTGATGGCGGGCCTGTATGTCAGCCCCTTCTTGCAGTGTGCCAAAGTCAATGGCTGCATTCTGAGACGCAGCTTCACTGCTCTGATAGCGCAATTCCACCAGACATCCTGAGTAACCTCAGAGTTACTCATATGATCGACGTTCACGCAGGTGATCGGATTCTGCGTCACTGGATACAGCAGCGGATCACAGAAGCCGGCAGTGGGAGTCTCTTTACTGCGGCTTTTGCATAATTTCGCACAGCCGCTGTGTTAATAGCATCCACCTCTGATTCATCCCCAAGCTTTTCAATAGCTTGCCAAAGATATCACTCCATAGTACATCTGGGGGAAGACTAAATATTTGCAGGTACTCCCCCCCAAAAAAATTTAAAATAAATGGCAGCTTTCAGGGAATATCCCGTGAATATTAAAATGAAAAATAAGCCCCTTAATGAGACATAAGTATGCTGTACACAGAGTGACAATAACATGCAATACAGTCTCAGACCAGAAGCTTGCGGAGACAAAGGTGTGCGGACAGATCAGTCTCACCGGAGCACACCTTTGTGCCCATCATAAATGACCCAATAAATGTCCTAGTGTATTTTTGGGCAGCAGCGACAGAAGGTCACACTTATAAAGATTGCAGGCACAGAGTGCAGGGCACCGCCGACCGCAGTGCTTCTGTATCATGAGACACAGACTGTCTGCTCTAATATCCCAGCTCTCATTAGCCCGTATTGATCCGACAGAAGCTGACATGACGAAACTTGCTGCCTTTCCTTTTTTTTCCATGGCCTGGGGAAAAGCAACTGTGACATGACCTCTTTATTTGCCCCACTGAAACTTGACAAAAACGTCAGTAAAAATAAGGTTGCAGAGATTTAAAATGAGGGGACATCTATTGCTATGAACATCAGCACATCCATTGTACCAGAGCTGGAGCACTGGAGGCAAGGGACTATCAAAACACATTGCTGCTGTGTTATATAAGAGATGAGCATTGTATAGATCTTTACAAAGCATGTTTTCCAGTTACAGGAGGCCTCAAGCTATAGAGAGGAACATTCAGTGAAGACCTAGGGAGCACAGTGTATGAATAATGATATTATTGTAAAAATAAATGCTAATAAAGAAAATAAATGAATAAACATACATACACTATATTTCAAGGTAGATATATTTCCTTATCAAAACCAACCAAGTTACTTAGCATTTATATAGACTATGGGAGATATTACTTAATAAATTAGTGGAGATTACCCCTTGTGTGAATCCCCGATGGTGTACTTTTCATGGTATATTGAAAAACGCTGCAATGGCACTCAGGGAAAAAATAACGGACAGGGTATAGTCACCTGTGCATGATATCTTAGGAGTCTTTGTTCATGTTAAATGATTCCACAAGCCTGTGTAACTTCAGACAATAGCTAATTACTACAGGGGACCTCCTGTATCTAGTATAACAATCAGCCATCTTAAATACGGGAGCAGCGATGGTGTAATGACACGGGTGTACAGTGTTCGCTGTTGGTACCAATGAATGGCAGCTTATGGCTAAGAACCTGAGCATCCTTGGGTGATTATGCCGGACTGCGCTGAATTAGATGTCCAGGAAGCTCATGTACTGCTGGCAAGGTCCCAGGTGAGGCAAAGGGAATAGAGGGCGGAGGTCTAATAAGTTTCATCACGATCTTGTGACTTTCTCAAGGGTATGACTCCTAATCCGGAGGTGCTGTTTTATATACCAGAAGACAAAAGTCAAAGCACCTGATTCTCTATCAGGGGAGAAAAGGCTGTTTCATTGAATAGCCCTTCTCCGCGCCAAACGGTAATTAGCTGACAATTAGCATTGTTAATTGAATATGCTTTTATAAACTGTTTAGTCTCTTACAGATTGACCCAGATATACATATATATTTCTTGTATTACATAGTGTAACTAAATTCAATTTACCTAAGAAGGATTTCTGCCTTATCTAATCTGGAACTCTTCGGTCTTAAATATCTAACTGAAGTTGACCTTTTATTTGAATTTTTGTTCCCATAAGCGGTCACATTATTTTCTTATATAATCTTTCTAGAGCGGACTCGGTCACTTGGAATCCCCACAAGATGATGGGCGTTTTACTCCAATGTTCTGCAATACTATTAAGAGAAAAGGTAACAGACACTTAATCATTGCCAGACCTGTACAACAGTCATATATATTCATTTCACACAGTACACAAGGACTAAACACAGTAAGATGATCTGGACTATTCACTCATTTATTTTTTGCCCTTTTTGTCAGCTAATTATGTAGATTTAGAACAAAAATAAAACTTGACGAGATTAAGGGTGGAATTCAATTGAGGGTGGGTAATTTAAAAAAACCCTGCGGATCTGCGTTTTTCAAGAGATGAGCGGTTTGGATTTTTGGGAAGTAGAAGCCCCAATTACCTGCAGTGTGAACTGAGCTACAAATTAAAAAAAATAAAATATATAAATTGTTCTATTGTTTGTACTGTTCTGTGCGCTGTACCCTAGTGCGACTTTGTTTGTGTATTTAGAAAAGCCTTTTGAATCCCTGCAGTGTGAGCTGAGCTGTGAATGGAAGACAAAAATATATATATATATATCTACATTGTTCAATTGTTTGTACTGTTCTGGGCGCTATACCCCAGTGTATTTGTTCACCTTATATAAAAGCCCTTTGAATCACCACAGTGTGAGCTGAGCTGGTATATTGGCACTGCAGAGCTGTTAGCTTAGCTGCCTTAAGCCCATTGGTAGCTTGTTTTGTGGGGGCCCAAACAAACCAAGCACTTCAGCACAAAAAAGTGCCAGTCCCTGTTGAAGTGGTTGGTTTATTAAACTGTGCATGTTCTTTTTAATATCCAACATATGAGTGTGTGGGTTCCATCGTGCCCACTTTTAATTTCTGCCACTGCTGTGTGGCAATGTTTCATAGATGTACTATAAACTGCTGTGTGATTGTGTCACTGCTGTCGCTTAGTAACTAGCCAGCTCTCTTCAGCCTTTAACCTAAACTGGATGAAAACAATATTGTGAGCTGTGAGGTGGTCAAAAATGACTGTAAAGAATGTTATTGAGGTTAAAATACTGTAGGAACAAAAAAGGCCAAAATTCTGTGATTTTAGATTTTCTTTTATATAAATCTTAGATAAAAAAAAGATTCAAAACCAAAACCAGTGAGGTGGTTTTGGCAAACAAATTAGAACCAAAGCCAGCAAAAATGGGCCCTCCCTCATACCATAGAAATCACAGTGTCTTTTTTATCGCACCCCTAGGGCAAGTCTGATATTTTTCAAAAATCTTTATTTTTAAGACAAATCACAGGGACTTACTCTGGCAATTGCAAGTTTCCAATTAGCTTAATTAGTATGTAAATACTCACCTTCCGAAGTGGTGTCTTCTCCCTCAGCGTCGGGATCCGGTCTTCTGCAGCAGTTGTTAGTGTAATGAATGTGTGTAAGTGTGTGTTTTTAAGTATGTGTGAGTGTACCTGAGTGCACCCCCTCATCCCTCTGGAGGCAGCAGCTGGGTGAACTACATCTCCCAGCAGCCCCCGAGCCTCCCTCATCCCCTTCCCCACTGCAAAGATGAAGGGGAGACCACAGGGAGCTGCAGAGACCACCGGATAAGTATCATTATTTTTCTCTAGCGCAACAGGGTTTTCAGAGGTGAAAACCCCACAACTATTCTTTTAAATTGGCTACCACTGGTATCGGGAGCGCAGGCTGTGGTTGGTTTAATGTATTATGACTGGAATGCCTACACAGTAGGTATCACTATTAATACATGACCAGTGTTATAAAAGTAAGTACCCCATATTGCCCCCCTGTTTATAGCCATAACCAAACCAGTCTATACCTCTAGTGCTGGTTACACATTTAGGTTTTTTTTTCTTTACTGTTAAACTCCTATTTCAAAACTGTCAACATATTGGCATTTGCATATCTCCCAACATTCTTGAGGCGCAGGTTGGGAAATGCTTTGCCCGCGTGCCACACCCCGTATTTTCATCACGCGAGGAGCATGCCCAGTGCTACGGGACCTGCTGGGCATCCCCCCAGTTCCTCTCTCCAGTGAACAGATTGCGAGAGAGGGGGCCTCCCAACCACGGGACATTGTGGTCCGTGGGTGGGATGGCAGGAGAGTGCCCGAAAAGAGTGACTGTCCTGCCAATATCGGGATGGTTGTGAGGTATATATTCATCATCGTATACTCTGGCTGTTTCCTTTTGCTGTAGTTTTAGCTACACATCTTTTGTTAACAAGCTTTGTGATGTGGTTACTATTCACACTGTGAAAAATATAGGGATGTTACTGCTAACCAGATCATTTTTATATGACTTTTTCCCATTTAGGAAGTTTGTATATACAGTTATCTTCCATACGCACTTATTCTACAATTCCGTAATGGTGGAATGTAGAGGTCTCTTTCAAGTCAAAGCACATGCAGTTTGTCACATGACTGCATAGTGATTATAACACAACATTCCCCATATATAATACCACTATTAACATGAATTGCATAGATAATACCACTATTAACATGAATTGCATAGATAATACCACTATTAACATGAATTGCATAGATAATACCACTATTAACATTAATTCCATAGATAATACCACTATTAACATGAATTGCATAGATAATACCACTATTAACATTAATTGCACATCTTGCAGTTCTATTTATGTGCTTGTATTTTGCTTATATACACCAGGGTGTACTCCAAGGATGCAATCAGATGTGTGCAGGATATCTCTTCCAGCAAGACAAGCAATATGACATATCATATGACACTGGAGATAAGGCAATACAATGTGGCCGTCACGTGGACATATTCAAATTCTGGCTGATGTGGAAAGCAAAGGTACACGTTCACAACAATGTGTATATAAAAATGTATACACAGTACATGGGTGCATGTGTAGTAAGGATCGGTATTGATAAGATGGTAAACAGTATATTATTCAGGATATAATAATCTCCAAAATTATTGGGCTCAACACTGAAAAGAGAATAGAAAATGTAATGGATAAGGCGAAAAAACATAACCCAATAACAATTGCAGAGGTTGGGGCAGACGGCATATACGTAAGCACAGGGCCTGATTCTGAGTCTCACACACCGTGTTGGAGGCAGTAGAATGTTTTCTTCTGTGCATGTATCTAATTCGCACTGTGCAAGCATCCAGATAGAGTGGTGATTAAGTCCTATGGAAGATGCGCTCATACTTATGACAGCAGACAGCAGAAATTTCAGTGTGTAAACCAGTGGCGGAACTAGCGAACGGTGGGCCCAGGTGCAACAAAATGCTTTGCCCCCTCCCCATATACCATCCAAGTCCACCCTCTCACCCCTGGAGAGGATCTGTTGAGGGGAGACCTGCTCAAGGCCAGGGAAATGGATACGTAGCAACAGTGCCATAACTAAACATTTTAGAGCTATCTGCAAGAAATGGCATTGGAGCCCATCCCCTCTAAGTAAGGCAGGGGCAGTGCGCGCCGTAGGCGCGCACCAAAAATATAGGGGCGTGGCTTCATGGGGAAGGGGTGTGGCCACAAATTAATACCGATTCATATAACGGTACACAGTAATCTCCATTATTCAAATTACGCCGCACAGTAGCGCTACTACACCAGGTAGAGCCCCTTTTTACACCTTACAGCGGACAGATTCCCCTTTTTACACATTACGGCAGACAGCGTCCCCCTTTTTTTCCCCCCACATATTACGGCAGACAGCGTCCCCATTTTTTACACATTACGGCAGATAGCGTCCCTTTTTTTTTTTTTTTTTTACACATTACGGCAGACAGTCCTCCTTTTTTTTACACATTACGGCAGACAGAGTACCCTTTTTTTTACACATTACGGCAGACAGCGTCCTTTTTTTTTTTTTTTACACATTACGGCAGACAGTCCTCCTTTTTTTTTACACATTACAGCAGAGTCCCCTTTTTTTTTTACACATTACGGCAGACAGCGTCCCCTTTTTTTTTTACACATTACGGCAGACAGCGTCCCCTTTTTTTTACACATTACGGCAGTGTCCCCTTTTTTTTACACATTACGACAGTGTCCCCTTTTTTTTACACATTACGGCAGACAGCGTCCCTTTTTTTACACATTACGGCAGACAGCGTCCCCTTTTTTTACACATTACGGCAGACAGAATCGATAGATAGATAGATAGATAGATAGATAGATAGATAGATAGATACAATAAGCTGCAATGCCGCTTCGGTAGGTGAAAACAGACGGATATTGCGATTAATGACTGATGGTAATTATCGCAGTATCCAATTAGAGGCCATCTTCATCGGCTGAAAAACACGTGGTATTGGGGGTAAATTTATCACGGATTATGTTATGGCTGCCTGAGGCATCCGAAGCATAATCCGTGATAAATGCCAGCATCGGTGGGAGGAGCCCAACGTATCATGGCTAATAGGATAGCCCTGGGTGATACATGAATAATTGGATACAGAGGCAAGAGATGCAAACAGGCACTTTAACAAATTCAATATTACATTAAAAAAAATTATAATTTTATATATATATTTGTGTTGATACATATGCAACACAATTCAAAACATTTAAAACAACTAATTCCTACCAGGGCCTGTTGCTGCATGGCTGACTCACCGGCACATATGGAATGACCAGTATCAGAAGCATTTTATTACAATGCAGGATGTCTGGAGGGGGAGGCGCTGGAGAGAGGAGAAGATGGGAGAGCGTTCCCTCCTTACAGCAGCAGCCAGTGAGACCCAACAGCCAGTGACCCAGCAGCCAGTGAGACCTGTGAAGCTTGTACGAGGGAGGGACGGCCCCTCCTCCCTCTCCGGCCGGGACCCCTCCTCCCTCTCCAGCCAGGCTGCCGTAGGCGCTGAATGTGTTGTGAGTGACTGTGAGTGATGCGGGAGGCGGGCGGCGGCGGGCGGGCGCGTAGCTTGCGGCGGCATGATACGAGTCATTGTGACTCATTGTAATGCCGGCGGCTGTGGGCCCCTTAAGTGCGGCGGGGCCCCAGTGCAATGCACTGGCTGCACTGCCAGAAGTTCCGCCCCTGGTGTAAACCATACCTTCCAACTTTTACATGTACTGAATCGGGACCCTCCTGCGCACAACCCAAGAATGGGGCTTGGCCTCTGGTGGGAAGGGGTAAGGTCTCTGTCGAGTGGATGTTGCCTAGCTCCACTGACCCATTTTTCGGCGTTGTGGTGGGGGCATGCCCAGCGCTCCCTGAGCAGCTGGGCAGCCCCCTTGCTTATCTCCGTGTACTGTATAGATCACTCGCTGCTTTGCAGAGCAGAGCAGCGGGTGATCAAAGGATCTCCCAACTGCCCCTCCGCCTGCGGGACACAGCTGCCTGCAGATGGGACAGCGGGACAGTGTCCAAATAGCGAGACTTGATTTGGGACAGTTGGGAGGTATGGGCAAACCCATACACCAGGCTTGTCCAAACTGCGGCCCTCCAGCTGTTGTGAAACTACATATCCCAGCATGCCCTGACACAGTTTTGCTGTTAGAGAATGCTAAAGCTGTGTCAGGGCATGCTGGGATGTGTAGTTTCACAACAGCTGGAGGGCCGCAGTTTGGACATGCCTGCCATACACATTTTATCTTCTGCCTCCCCTACCAATTTTCCTGTGTACTCTCTCATCTTCGATGCCTCGTACTAATCTCTGCAATGCTTATGTAACAGAGAATCCATGCACCTATTAAGAAAGCAGAAGTACACATACTCCGGCTCTCCTGCTCCTCTGTTGACAACCACACTCTCTCATCTGTTATTTCAAAAGTACTGGCATACCTCACTAGCCACGTCCAATGTCATCTGATCTTGGAAGCAAAGCAGTGACAGGCCTGGTTAGTACCTGGATGGGAGACCACCTTGGAATACCAGGTGCAGTACGAATACTCACACAGAAAGCAGAAGTGGTGGCAAAACCTTCAACTCGAGAATCTGTTCACGCTATCCCTATTTAGCCAACAGTCTGAAGGCTTCTCTAGTGGGAATTATTTAGAGTGTTCAGCAATTTAAAGCATCTAATCGGCTACACACAGATGCCTTGCATATACAATTATGGGACTTAAGAATCAAGAAATATGATCTTTTCCTGCTAATAAACGAGTAGTTCTTTATGCACATTTTACCAACTCTCACCATATACCAGGAGTAGACAATGTGAAGCACACTCCATAGACTTAATTATCTACATCTAGATTATTGCGCATTCTATTACTATAATATTTTTACCAATTGTTAATTTTTTGTATTTTTGTGGAAACCATGAAGCACCATGAATGCTATTGTAGCCAAATATTTTGTAAGGTATCTACAGTAGTTACCGTTAGACTCCCATTTGGTGTTCTTTTTGTCTATTTCGGTCTGATTTGTCTTTTGTTCTTCTGTGTGTAATATTTTACTTTTAAACACACAAATTCAAAGTTATATCTAAAAAAACTTTTTTCTTTTATAAGTGTTCCCCAACAAAGAGTCTTTCTTTCTCTCTCTGCTTTTGCTCAATAGTAACATTGACTCTGGGAGCACCACCAACAAGATATTCCACCCACACAGCATTTGGGCCTATAATAGACACTTACTGTTGGTAATGGTAATTGATCTAATGAGTGACATTGCCACCTTAGTCTGGTGTGGAACTATCCCCAGTACGTCTACATTCCTGGGCTGTGACAGAGAGCAGATGCACAGAGATGGTCTGTCTTATAAGTGTGTTATGGAGTGCTCCGGTTGTGTTACTGAAAGCGGCTGCTTATAGAGACACTCAACTGCTCACATAGGAGACTATACGCAACTGCCCACATAGGAGCTGATCTGTGTTGTTATCACAAAGCTGAATTCGGAGAAAAACAGAGCCCACCAAGCCTATCAACGTATACATTTCTTTGCAGTTTCGATGTACAGATGGAGTCCTGCTCATCTATCCCTTTAATAGGATTAACTGACCCAGTGCTGTTGGACTTAATCCCCTGCTGTATTGTTCTCTCTGTATTGTATTACAGCTGAGAACAATAGATGAAAGGCTTATGCTAATAAACCTTGGTGCACCTAGGCACAACAGAGAAGGCTAGATGAGCGAGGCTCCATCTGGACAACAAGTCTGAAAAGTGCTTAGTGCCCTCTATCCAGTGTTGACATTCGTCAAAAGCCCATTTGAAAGCCAACAATTCTTTGTTCCCCACCTCATAATTAATTTCAGAAGCTCAAAATTTCCACAAGAATAATGCACAAGGATGTAGTTTATGATCAAATAACCTGTGACAAGATGGCCCAGCACGAACATTGGAAGTCTCTACCTTCTCAATAAATGGCAATTCCAACACAAGATGATACAGAACAAGTGTGGTGCTAAATAATTCCTTTAATTTCAAAAAGTCTTTATCAGCTCCCACAGGCCATTTGGTGGGAACAGCTCTGTCATCTGCCATAGCCATTATAGGATCGGATCTGCCACAACTGAAGAGGAATGATACATCATGTGTAATAATTAGCAAAGCCTGAAAACCTTTGCAGTACCTTCGTGTTGGAAGGAGCCCAGAAAATTGGTTTCCTCATTCTAGTTGGAAAATTAGAGGATAAGATGGTTACGATTGTATCTCTCTACGCTCCCAATTCTAACCAAGTCCCTTCCTTAGAAAAGTTTGCTCGACTATTGCGAGGTTTCGTCAGGGTGCCCTGCTTATGTTGGGTGACTATAATTTAGTGCTTGATCCTAAATTAGATAGATCTCCTCGGTCTTCTTCCCAGATGTCTGCAGCTCCGGCTGGCCCGTCACTAGCCTTCCGTAATTTGCTGGCAGAATATGACCTGTATGACTTGTGGAGAGTTTAGAACCCAACTTCTAGAGATTATACGTATTTCTCTCCAGTGCACAATTCCTACTCTCGCATAGATCTTATTCTTTGCGATAAGTGGACTTTGCAGCACTCAGCACAGGTGGATGTTCTGCCTATTTCCTGGTCCGATCATGCTCCTCTCCTATGGTCTTGGAATATTTGCCACCAATTTACCCCCCCTCGGCCATGGCGCCTATCTGCCCATCTGCTGTCGGACCCTATATCTAAAAAAAACGATTGATGATTGCATCTCCCTCTATATGGAAACTAATTCCCTCTCAGATACTTCTGTCACGACTTTCTGGTGTGCCCTTAAGGCAGGTGTGCGAGGCACTGCGATCCAAGCCGGTGCTAGACTCAATCGACAAGCTATCCAACAACAAGACTTGGAATCTAAACTTAAGGAGGTTGAAGATAGGAATAAGCTCCACCCCTCTAGGGCCCTACGTAGGGAATTAAAGGATATCCGAGGCCAACTTCAGAAACTCCTTATGAGACGGACTCAGTTTGCTTTAAATAGGTTGAGACAGAAATTTTACCTGACTCGTAATAGACCGGGGAAAATGCTGGCTCGCAAGCTCCGTGCTCTCCAGGCTCGTAATAGGATTAGACATCTGATTTCTCCTCAGGGTGATAAAGTGTCCAATCCATATGACATAGCGAATCAATTCGCTAGATATTATGCCAAGCTGTACAACCTTTCTTCTGATCCCCTTACTTTTCAACCCACTCCTGATTCTATACAATCCTTCCTAGCCGATGTCAAACTCCCCTCCCTTTCTGCGGAACAGCTCGAGACACTAAATTTCCCGTGGACCCCCTCCGAGGTAATTCAAGTAATGAAATCACTCCCGCATAATAAAGCTCCCGGTCCAGATGGCTTCATAAATGAATTTTATGTTTCTCTCTGTGATCAACTATCGCCCACCCTGACCTCCTTGTATAATTCAATCTCCTCTCTTGGTGCTTTCCCTACAGAAATGCTGGAGGCTCAGCTTATCACTATACCCAAGCCAGGTAAAAACCCAGTGCATTGTCAAAATTATAGGCCCATTGCACTATTGAACGGCGATATTAAAATTTTTGCCAAACTTGTCGCTTTCCGTTTAAATGTCTTTCGCCATCTCTCATTGCCTACGACCAAGTTGGGTTTGTGCCTGGTAGACAGGCATCTGACAATAACGAAAGTGTGAGATGGTGTAACCGGGGCGCCCTCTTTCCGTGGTCGTGTGGAAAGACTAAATCAATGGTGAAAATACTGAATGCAATATGTATGCTAATACCAATACCAATGAGTTACGGTAAAAACCATATGTATTTAATACAATAAAAAAATTCACATACAATGACTAAAAGCATACCATAGAGGTAAGCTAGGAGCCACAGGTGTTAAAAGAGGCAGGGTTTGTCAAAGATACACCCTGCTCTGGCTCCTAGGCTTACTGATTTTCCATATTTTCTGGTCCTGTCCTTCCCTTCGACATTTCTGGAGCGAGATATTTGCTTTGATTAATTCGGTCTTACACCTGTCCCTCACCCCCTCTCCGGCCATGGCCCTGCTCCACATTTTTCCTGCTGAGATACCACCTCATCAGAGATATCTGGTGGGGCATATTTGTATAGCTGCCAGGGCTGCATTGGCCCAAAGTTGGAAACAAGCTTCTCCCCCTCCTCTATCACTAGTCACCAACAAAATTAATTTCCATTTTACTATGGAAACTGAGTTCATGCCTTACTCTTTTGCGGCCTCCTCCCCAATGGTGAAATGGAGAGCATGGCATGACTACGTCACTGCTGGAGGGGGTGTTTCGCCTTCCCCCTAACTGACTCGGCTTATAGTTCCGCTCTGTGCACCGGCTGTGCCTTACTAGCCCTGTGTCTATTATAGATTATCTGTTTATTGATATGTTTTCATGTTTGACCTGTGTTTATCTTTATCTGTATCTTTTTCCAAGATGACTTTGTATTTTTCCTATTGTATCTATATTGGATTGTTATATTTAACTTCTGACAATTTTGATATTTGCATGTTTACATCCCGTTCCCTTGGTTCTTTGTACCCCCCCCCCCTTCCTTCTTTCTTTCTGTACCCCTTCCCCTTGCAAAAAGAAAACTTGTTTTCAATAAAAACTATTGATGATAAAAAAAAAAAAACAGTGGGTGGCATGGCTTAACGCTTAGAGCCGCGCATTAGCCCTATGGAAACTCTAATTAGCATAAGGTAGTAAATCTGGCTTCTGCGGCATCACACAAAAACAGCTACTTTGCACCCAGTTTAGAATCAGTCCATGTCCAAATTCAACCTTCGTCTGTGAAGATGTCCATCCACCATACGTACGCCATTAAGCCACTTTAACCCAAGCATGTGTGGCATGAATTCAAGAAATCCCATAAGTGAAGATAAATACTCCATGGAGGTAATTTAGACCTGATCGCTGGGCTGCCCTGCGATCAGATAGTCGCCACCTACAGGGGGAGGGAGAATTCGCTGTGCAAGTGTGCGTTTGGATGTGTAGCAGAGCTGCACAAACTGATTTTGTGTAGTCTCTGCTCAGCCCAGGACTTACTCAGCCGCTGCGATTCCTTCTTGGTGATCGGGGCCGGAGCTGACGTCATACACCCTCTCTTCAAACGCTTTGACACACCTGCGTTTGTCCAGACACTACCTGGAAATGGTCAGTTGCACCCACAAACGGCCTCTTCCTGTCAATCACCTTGCGAACCCCCGTGCGATCGGATTTATTGCACCATCCCATCGCTGACCGGCGATCCCCGTTGCCGCGGTCCATCGTGCCTGCGCAATGCAGTGCAAACGCCTGCACAGTTCAGATCTGATAACACCCTGTGCGAAAACGCACAGCAACAATCAGGTCTATTGCCCCCCATATCCCCTCTGTATATTACCCTTATCCTAACACAACAAGGACATGCGTTCTCAATTACTGAAGGTTACTGTTACCCCTCAGGCCATTGGGTCATTTCATTAGTATTATCTTGCCACCAGGGAACAAAATAAAAAGGAAAGCTAGGGGCTGTGACTATATTGTACATTGGCCCTCATTCCGAGTTGTTCGATCGGTATTTTTCATCGCATCGCAGTGAAAATCCGCCTAGTACGCATGCGCAATGTTCGCACTGCGACTGCGCCAAGTAACTTTACTATGAAGAAAGTATTTTTACTCACGGCTTTTTCTTCGCTCCGGCGATCGTAATGTGATTGACAGGAAATGGGTGTTACTGGGCGGAAACACGGCGTTTCAGGGGCGTGTGGCTGAAAACGCTACCGTTTCCGGGAAAAACGCAGGAGTGGCCGGAGAAACGGTGGGAGTGCCTGGGCGAATGCTGGGTGTGTTTGTGACGTCAACCAGGAACGACAAGCACTGAAATGATCGCACAGGCAGAGTAAGTCTGGAGCTACTCTGAAACTGCTAAGTAGTTAGTAATCGCATTATTGCGAATACATCGGTCGCAATTTTAAGAAGCTAAGATTCACTCCCAGTAGGCGGCGGCTTAGCGTGTGTAACTCTGCTAAATTCGCCTTGCGACCGATCAACTCGGAATGAGGGCCCTTGTATTTACTGGCACTGCTTGAGAAATACACTGGTGGTAGGCTTTAACTGCTATATCATATTGTGCAGATATTTTCTATTATTGCCTAGTAGTTTGGGGAAATTATTAAGGACCTGCTAGTGTCCTGTTTACTGTCTCAAGTCCTTGCACAGGTTGTCCACTCAAGTGAAGAATGGAAGGTTTAATGCTGGTTCTCTCAGTTGAACCTTGAGGTTGGAGTCGGGTGACCAGCCGTCGGGATCCTGGCAGTCAGCATTCCGATGACGGCATCCTGGCCACCAGGCTCACTGTGTTTTCCACGCTGCGAGCTTGGTGGCTCGTGGCACTCGCCACAGGTTCTATTCCCAATCTATGGGTGTCATGGACACCCACGAGTGGGAATAGCCCTGGACCCCCTGCCGGTATTCTGGCGGCTGGGATCCCGCCGTCGGTATAACCGACCGCCGATCACCTGACTACAACCCTTATAGCCCAGTATAGAGCAAGCATGTCAGCAATGATTCTAAGATAAAAGTTCAATATAAGGGATAAGAACATTTTTGTAGTATAGTAACGATTATAAAGGTCGGGCAGGCAGCATAAAAATCAGAGCTAGGGTCAAAATAATAAGCAGAATATAGTTCCGAATCCAGGAAACACAGGTAAAGACAGTAGTTGCAACTATCACAGGCAAGGCTGCTAATTCATACTTCCTAACATTAAATGATCTCATTGTGACCACAGCGCTGCCTCTACCGGCACTAAATGGACGTTGCTGCTCTGTGGCCCGTGGGTGTGAACTCAGGACAGTGCCACGCATAGCGGGATTGTCCCACTGAAATGGGGATGGTTTGGTAGTATGGTTAATCCCTCCCTGCCTTTTAAACTATCAGGAACCAATGAACATGTACCTTCATATTAGTATGCAGCCAAGCAATCATGGATATGGTCTTGTGATTACTGCAGTGTACACTAGTGTCCTGGTTGCTACTTATGGTGGGTACACACTGATAGATATATCTGCAGATCATTTGATCTGCAGATATATATATGGACGGATCGGGCAGTGTGCTGTGCATTCACACTGCCCGATTCGTCGGGGACTGACATCATGAACTGGGCGGGCGTGTACACACGCCCGCCCAGTTTAGCTGTCAATCACCACCGGCTGCCGCAGCTTGTGTATGGGCGGTCGGCTGGTCGCCCGTACACACACAGCGATGCGCCAATATATCAGTAGCTATATTGGCCGTCGGCTGTGCTGCAGGGCCAACGCAATATGTCTGTGAACAACGGAGTTCACAGACATATCGCCCGTACACACTGGGCGACGGACCCGTGATATATCGGCCAGTGTGTACGGGCCTTAAGATACACAGGCAAGAGCAATCAAGTCTCATGTTTCTTCCCTGAAATAATGGATGCCATTCCCTGGGACACCCACAGCTCTTCTCATGTTTCTTCCCTGAAATAATGGATGACATTCCCTGGGACAACCACAGCTCTGACAGTTGAGTGAAGTAGAGGAGCAAAACAAAATATTTGTTAGATGATGGCCTCTTCTTAAAAAAATCCTTATTACAGTATGCTCCCCATGAACAGGAAAATGATTGTTCAATGTTATGGAACTAGTTATTAGTCACTGAGGTTGAACAAACAGATTATATGAGACCCAGGGGTAGATGTAGTATACCTGCACGTATCATGCTGGTATAACGCTTCCTGCTTGACCTCCCCACCAAGGCAAAGCAGGAAGGATTAGCGATGAGATGTATGAGCATCTCGGATGCCGGAGTGGGGGTTTGAATACTCCCCCCCCCCCCCCCACCGGTGATCCCTACCAGAGCGCATAGTGCACTGCCCAGCTGCCGCAGCCAGGGCAGAGCTGTCCCTGCTGTGGTATGGGGTAACGACACCTGCAGCTGTCAAAATAGATAGCCGCAATTGTCTGAGCGGTCAGCGCCACTGACCGGTCATACACTGGGTGGGCCATCGGCTTGCTTAAAGATAGCAGTGCTGATAATGACTGTCATTTGCCTTCATACATGGGGGAGAAGTGGTATCAGTGCACATAACACTGGTTCATACACCCCCCAGTTACAGCAACAAAAAGTTGCAATTGACTTCTAACCAGTCCTGATCACGTGTCAGTTGGGACTGCTGATTGCACACAGTGCTTTGCAGTCAGATTGACCTCTCAATTGGGGCTTATTTATCTACCCAAAGGATGGAGAATGGCCATTGAAATAAAAACAGCACTTTAATAGGGAGATTTCTCTCACCTTGAAAAATAAATATTAGCACTTAGTTTGTACATGTCTCCCATTCAGCTGTTTACAGAGTGAGATGCAAGTCACGCAGATTATGATAGGTTAGCTGAGGGCTGAATAAGCGCGAGGCCATATAAGAGCCCCATTTTTTGTGATTGGTTGTTTATGACAAAGCAGTTGCTAGGTAGTTTTTTCCAAAGAGACCTTGGGAATTTTCCATAGGTTGTTTTCCTTGTCCATCAGTATTTGTGGGTGTAGACTTCAGTGCATATAAAAGCTTGAGTCATGTGCTTCATACTTCCTCTTGCCATTTGGACAGCCCCTCCCGCCCTCCCTCACGTTTTTCTCTGATGTCAATTTTTGTGTTTTGGTTGACAATGCTAAATTCCTTTGCCTTATAACAACCCTTTATGAAGCTAAGAACACTGTACGCTGTTTACTTAAGAAGTACCGTAATGGTACGCTAGTTGCGTAACGATCGCTCAGCCGTAGGCGAGACGCTCAAGCGTCACGTTCGCTCACGGCCCAGTGATCACAGGACACGTTATTGGTTATGTCTAGGGGAATGATTCGCTGTAGCGTAGCATACGCTCGAGACCACGAGGAGGTCACCAGCGATGCAGACGCTCACAACACTATACCTTTATGATAAAACCTTATACCAATGAAATACTCTGAATACCTTAATGTGAGTACAGGGTGTAAGTGCAACCTTGTGTAACCTGACTAACTACAAAGCTGCTTGAGCGTCACCGACGCTCAAGTGAACACTTAACACTATAGAAAATACACAGATACTGGTTTAGGTTCCAAAGCCTATTAACTGTATTATATCTAATATACTTGTAAAAGGGGATAACAGTACAAATGATACACTACAATATAACAGAGACTACCTAACCAGATAACTACACAAGAAATACAATACAATACAATTACTATTTATGGGAAAATGGAAGGGGAAGAGAAGAAGAGAGAGATAGAGAGAAATGGCTCATGATAACATTAAATAAGAGACAACATGTTTGCAGATAAAACTACACATGTGAGAGACAATCGCTGCGCAGTTAGTCAATGCTGAATACAGCATGGGATGGAAGCTAGACTCCATTTTGAGAAACCTCCACTTGATTCCAAAGACCACACCACATGGCTGAAAGGGGGAGGGGAAGACATCCAGCAGCAGCCATTTTAGATTTGCAGGTCCAAACACATGGCACTCTATACTAAACCACAATCACATAGCAGAAAACACAAGACTCCATTTTCTTCCAAAATGTCCAAGCCTCAAAACAATGCATATGTTCTGATTTTACAATTCCAAACCATCTAAAACACCTTTCACAATGTAATCCAACTTCCTAGAACCATCTCATAATTTCACATCCCAAACAACTTCAGTATCTCAATAACCAGAGCATATGAGTTATCACAAGACCAGACCACCAGGTACTCACAAGTATCAGCCTGCCATTGCTACCAGCACATATTCAAAAGTACTGCATGGTGGTATTTATGATTAACAAGATCCCAGCTACCATCACAGATTCCACAGGGCACCAACACTAACACCCAACAATCATCACAGCCAAGTTACAATATCCTATTTAAACCAGAAAGCAATATGTCTATATTTCCTTCTATAGCCATGTGATTATATACTTAGCCTTTAGTTTGGAAGATGTCCTGGGGATTCAGCCGCCATGCTGCTTGGTGCCAGGTAGCTGTGTGTGTGTCTGTGAGTGTAGCTACATTACATCTGTTCTCTGAGGCCACACCTGACCACTACCTTCCTGTTTGACCAGTACCTGGGGGAGGGGTCTTTCTTTCTCCTTTGTATTGAGTCACCATTCTCTTTGTATATGCTAATCAGGTTCAGCCCTGAAAACTTAGTAAAAGGTTGTCTTGAGCATCATATTGTTCTAACAATATGATCTTAGCTTTTATACATATAATCATATCTATCCGCTGCAATGTCCCACAACAACACAACAGGCCTCAAACTAACCCACACCTGATTCTGCTTGCTTCAATACCAAACATGATGTGTTTATCTGGTTCGGTTCGAATGATACACATCCATGACATTAATTCATTAGCCAATTCTAAATCTCCATGATGTCTGGTGCTGTTCATTATTATAACCATGTACTGTATGAAACAAGTGCCGAATCCATCTCTGTGCCATGTCCGAGCAAATGCGTGTGTTTCCATATATTGCTGTGCTCGCTGCGCATATTTGCAAGTATAGCGACTTATATGTGTGCAGTTTATATGGTCTCTCTATGTAATATTTTTGACTTTGACAGTCCACCCTTTGGCAGTCACCAATAACTGCCACTTCCTAAAACATTTCAAAAAGAGAAAAATATATGTCAGGGGTTAATACATTTCCATGGTTGGGTAAGGGAGGAGAGAGGAGAAGATGTGAAGAGGGTATGACCTAGTGAGATAGCAGAAGCATGTGTGTATGAATCCATGTTTGGGGGGTCATGTATCATCGTGCCGTACGTGTTGTACATCAAGCTTCGAGGTATTGCGAAGTATACATTTGAATTCCTTCTTATCCCGTACTAAGGGTCTGTGGATGGGCTGTCAAACTCTACCGAGCTCATTTCGGCTGTGGTTGTAACAAAATGGGGATGCACATTTTAATTGGTGATACATGAATGGGGGAGGTATGTGGTTGCTGATATCTGTGCCTGTATTCCCTATCGTCTATGTGTGTTATTACCTGAGGGTTGTAGAGATGAAGATAAAGAACACTTATGGAAAATGCAATGATATTCTATGTCAGGGAAATGTACATCTGTCGTTGAGGTTGTGTTCGGTATCTGTTGAGAGTCGTCTTCTTTGCGCTGTATTGCTCCTTAGGCATGAGCAAATAGCTTTGTCTGAGCCATCAGATTTACAAAAATGTTGGGCTAGCGTGAGTTTAAAGATACTAGGGAAACTGGGGATCCATGGCAAAGTTCATCAAGTGTCCATATTTAAAGTTGTCAAATCTTCTTCTTTGGTGCTTGTCTGTTGTCTGTATACATCTCGTCTCGTCAGCTTCCTCGTCCAAGGGGGTCTTTGTATCTGGGAGAAAAGCAGAAAAACAGGTGAAAGAAACGGACCGTATAATCGCATTTTCATCACATTCTGGTTTCTATCATTGGGTCATAAATCAAATCCAGGTTAATTACGGTTTCCTCACTCCTTAGACTCATTACCTCAGGTAGTACTTTTCCAATACAACACAATCCTTCAGGGTTTGGGGCAAGCCGCTCATACGCCTTTCTCCCGCATATGAAATATGCGTCATCGGGGAGAACATAAGGGACGGAGAAGGACATGACCATGTTACAAACCTTCCGGGTGAAATCTCCTGACCCTAATTCTTCCATCTGCTTAATACACGTATCAGTTTGTACGATATGTGCACAGTATCCTGGTGATACCTCTCCAACTCTAGTAATCCTATTTCCTAAGGTATATCGATACCGGAAAGATTTTCCTCTACTGGCTATGTGGCGTACGAGCTCTGTATCTGTAGGCATTCTATCTGCTCTGTGTGAAAAGGTCATGGTAAGGTTGCTCCATGACACTTCCCAATTTCCCGGTTTTCTGGGATTGGAGATGTTAAAACATATGAGGGACCTATCCACATGGTATTGGTGGAGCTTCAAACTAGGAGGGCTGGAGATATTAAACCTCCTGTCCACCGGTCTCCCACCACTTAGCTCAAGTACCTCCCCTAATGTTAAAGGAAATGGTACTAGCCCTGATTTACTATGACCCTGAGGTACTTGAGAGCATACCCAACAATCAGTTTTATTTAACACACTACCCACTAAGGAGTGATAGTCACTCAATGGATGCCGGTCCATATGGATATTAAGACTGGATTGGCATTTCTTTATGCATCCATCTTCAACCATTGTCACAGAGCCTACAGATACAGTTTTTCTTTTTGAACTAACAATCCTTCAAAGAAAATGTTTACAGATAACATGGTTGTTAGATCGTGCCCGGTACTCGCCTTTGCTTGGTGATTGGGTTGCTATTGGAAATTTACACCTCCGTCTCAGTCATCAGGACCTTTCTGGATCCTTTCTCGACCTCACTGGTACTCTCACCGAAACAGACTGCTCTGGTCAACATCATGGTTAACGGGAAAATCCATATCACAGTCTCTTGGGGCAAGTCCATCTTACAGGAGGAGAAAAGAAGAAATTTGTAAAGGGGGTATAAGAAAACAGTTTGAGGGGGAGAGAACTTGTTACGATAATAAGTTCTCTCGTCTTGTTGTTCTTCTTGTTCTGCTGTCCTCTCAAAGGTGCTGTCTCTCAGTCTTCCAAACGAACATTCTGGTGATGCAATATTCCTTCCTAACCGGCGATCTTTCTGTAAGGAGAAAAAATCTGGCATTACCATTGGTCCAACTGAGGGATGACATACCATCTTTAAACCATGGAAACATGAGTGGGAAGAGAGAGACAACAAAAAAACAAAAGAGATAGAGAACAATTCATGTGCATATATACATTACATAACTCGACAATAACCACCAATGAGAAAAGAGAAACAAAACATTTTTAAACATTGTCAACATTAAGAAAACATTGTTAGCATTAGAAAAACATTGTCAGACTTATTAGGCTGTCATATCTATGTGTCTAATGGTCTCCTTGAGCAGTCCCTCCCCACCAGCACCTGCATTACTCCACTGTCTGTATCTGGCCAGAAATACATTGTGGCGGAGGTCATGCTGGGGTTTGGTAGACTTCTGCAAGGACCAAGTGGATATGCAATGTGTGAATTCTTACCAATACTCGTCAGAGATGGGGATAGAGAGAGAGAGAGAGAAAAAAAAACATTTTTCACAAATACATTTACAACGTTCAACCTGGTCATTCCTGTGTCTCCAGTGAATGACCTCCCACTTTATTAACCGTTACCTCAGGCTTGCCTCCATTCCTAATAATCACCTTTCCTAACTATATATTATGGGTGTGGCCCAAAATTCTTCCTATATGATCCCTGCTTGTAATTTGGTGTGTCATAACTTTTGCTCATTTTCATGTCTAGGGGGTCTAACTTTATGTGGGTTATTGCAGTTCTCTTTTGCACAGATCACAACTCCTTAAGTTCCTCCATGTGCCAATGGCCTGGGGTTTTGGTTGATTTGATGCCTCCTCAAACGTTTGGATGCTCATCACCCTCAACCGCTTTCCCTGTACCTACCTGGTTCCTTGGATACCATGATTATGTCGTTGTCTAGGGAGTTGATATGCCTTCTGTGAATCTTTGATCATACAGTTAGATCTTTCCTAGGATCTGGGTAATCAGACATGATTGATCTCAATTCTGTCCGGGACCAGGGATGGCGCATTGCACTGTCCTTGACGGGAATGATTCCCTGATCGTCAGTCTTCCCATTGGGGACTGTGATCACCCTGACAGGACTAAACTCAATTACATCACCTTGTTTTGGTCTTACAATATGGGGTACATTTGTTTGTGCGTGATATAAAACATTGTACGTACCTGTGGACACGACCTCACCTGACCCTCCGTTAGGGGGTTTGATTATTGCCTTTACCAATTTGGTCGCGTCCACCTGGATGTCTTGTAGGATGGCTTCTTTAAGAGGTGCCGACATCGTTCTGGGCTCACTTTCTTGTTGGTAATCCTGAGGGAAGTTTAACATGGGGTGCGACTTGCACAGGTTAACATTTGTAATTTTTACACTTTCATTTTCATAAACATTATTACATTTAACACTTTCATTCTTAATACAGTTACTAAGTGCATTTTTATCGTACAACATTGTGCCATTTCTCTGCAACCATAATCCTCTTCAATGCCATGTCTCTCCTCTCAAGATGAAAGTTAGATATGTAAGTTACATTTCTTTGCATTTCACTTTCCAGTTGCCATAACTGCAAACAATCATCATGTTTAACTCGTTGTTTCCAGGATTTTATGAGACTGATCCTTTGCCTTAAATTATGCAACACCTCTAAGTCAAAACTACCTATCCCGGGAAATGGTGCCTTATCCCCCGCAGTCATTCGTGTCCATTCATCACAAAAGGTCTCAGTGTGGGGACCATATTTCCCCCACATTACTAACCGAGCAGACCCTCGGGGTCTGCAAGCCTCTGGAGTCTGAATCCTGACCTCCGACCGTCTCTGTGTTGTGCACTTGGCTGCCATTGTGGACCTTTTTAACACAGAAAAACTTCCTAAAATGCACCAAACACAGAACTTCGTTGGAAATCCTTAAAGCTCTTCCACTGAACTTCTTCTGCTCCGGGTATCTCCGGTCCGCCTTCTAGCAGACACGTGTAGCCGTTGCAGGCCCTATCTCTAGAGATTTTCCTGAGAAAATTCCCTTCCTTTTTCTTTACACAAATCACGCTTGCATGTGCTCCCTACAACACGTATGAGGGCATGATTTACGCATGGATATACGACCTCATATCACGTTGCGTTATTGGTCACACATACAACCGTGCGGTCCAATCGTACCACTTATAGACACTTGTTGCCCATAAATGGTAGGATCATTGGAGTCTCCCTACTGTGCTCCAAAACAGCCAGAGCGTAATACAACGAAAACTTTATCACACTCTGTTGCACGTTTTCACTCAGATCGTGCTCATCACGTTCCACATAGATCACAAAGTTCACAAAGTCCACAAAGCGGAATTCAATACCGTTTTATCACATAGATCACAAAGTCCACAAAGCGGGATTCAATACACTCATACCGTTTTCAACCCACTATCATTCTTATAGTTTTCTGATCAGAAAAATCATTTCCCGTAGTCTGATAGCTCTCCCCAGAGGCGTTACAGTAAAGTAAGGTATTTAAACTAAATTTTGGAAACTGAACAAATGTGTGCTATTGTCTTGTGGCTTCTGTATCGCCTTACTATAAGCGATATTTCACTATATAAACGCTTACCAAACACCACACAGTATCTTCTATGCTGTGTGCTTGTTTTTTTTCTCAGCACGTTATCAATGCAAATGGCAAACAGGAAGGTGAGATGTGAAACTTACACAGATGAAAATGCAATTCTAAATTTAATCTAATAACATACATTGATGTAAGCACACGCATATAGATATTACATATAAGTACCAATCACTATTACTTATGATTGACTATGATATAGATTAAATAAATGCATTAAAAAAAAACTCATTAAATGATGATTTCTTTTTGACAGTGGATGGCTGATTGTTTCCTGAGTCAACTGAAAACCAGCCGCTCAGAAAAAAAAAAATTGACCTTCCCAAAATGGCCGCTGCTCCTCCCCCTTCCACCTCCATGAGGGTCACACAAAATGGTGGACAGACCATGCGGCCTCTTGTCACAAAGAAAGTCATCATTCAAAACTCCTAAAGTTATTCTAGGCCTGAGTGTGTAGTTGGCACCAAATTGAAATAAAAACCAGATTTTCAAAGACAATAGCGTACTGTTCTTACCTCCGGTTACCGGGTTCCTTCAGCACTCTTTATCTAAGCGAAGCAGACGCTTATCCCGTCAGCACTGTGAGACAACCTCCCACCCTTTGCTGGAGGGATAATGTCTGCTGATCTACCTAGTGCAGATATGAGAAGTATAGGACGAGCCCGCAATTGACAATGATAAATTCCTTTGCCTTATAACAACCCTTTATGAAGCTAAGAACACTGTACGCTGTTTACTTAAGAAGTACCGTAATGGTACGCTAGTTGCGTAACGATCGCTCAGCCGTAGGCGAGACGCTCAAGCGTCACGTTCGCTCACGGCCCAGTGATCACAGGACACGTTATTGGTTATGTCTAGGGGAATGATTCGCTGTAGCGTAGCATACGCTCGAGACCACGAGGAGGTCACCAGCGATGCAGACGCTCACAACACTATACCTTTATGATAAAACCTTATACCAATGAAATACTCTGAATACCTTAATGTGAGTACAGGGTGTAAGTGCAACCTTGTGTAACCTGACTAACTACAAAGCTGCTTGAGCGTCACCGACGCTCAAGTGAACACTTAACACTATAGAAAATACACAGATACTGGTTTAGGTTCCAAAGCCTATTAACTGTATTATATCTAATATACTTGTAAAAGGGGATAACAGTACAAATGATACACTACAATATAACAGAGACTACCTAACCAGATAACTACACAAGAAATACAATACAATACAATTACTATTTATGGGAAAATGGAAGGGGAAGAGAAGAAGAGAGAGATAGAGAGAAATGGCTCATGATAACATTAAATAAGAGACAACATGGTTGCAGATAAAACTACACATGTGAGAGACAATCGCTGCGCAGTTAGTCAATGCTGAATACAGCATGGGATGGAAGCTAGACTCCATTTTGAGAAACCTCCACTTGATTCCAAAGACCACACCACATGGCTGAAAGGGGGAGGGGAAGACATCCAGCAGCAGCCATTTTAGATTTGCAGGTCCAAACACATGGCACTCTATACTAAACCACAATCACATAGCAGAAAACACAAGACTCCATTTTCTTCCAAAATGTCCAAGCCTCAAAACAATGCATATGTTCTGATTTTACAATTCCAAACCATCTAAAACACCTTTCACAATGTAATCCAACTTCCTAGAACCATCTCATAATTTCACATCCCAAACAACTTCAGTATCTCAATAACCAGAGCATATGAGTTATCACAAGACCAGACCACCAGGTACTCACAAGTATCAGCCTGCCATTGCTACCAGCACATATTCAAAAGTACTGCATGGTGGTATTTATGATTAACAAGATCCCAGCTACCATCACAGATTCCACAGGGCACCAACACTAACACCCAACAATCATCACAGCCAAGTTACAATATCCTATTTAAACCAGAAAGCAATATGTCTATATTTCCTTCTATAGCCATGTGATTATATACTTAGCCTTTAGTTTGGAAGATGTCCTGGGGATTCAGCCGCCATGCTGCTTGGTGCCAGGTAGCTGTGTGTGTGTCTGTGAGTGTAGCTACATTACATCTGTTCTCTGAGGCCACACCTGACCACTACCTTCCTGTTTGACCAGTACCTGGGGGAGGGGTCTTTCTTTCTCCTTTGTATTGAGTCACCATTCTCTTTGTATATGCTAATCAGGTTCAGCCCTGAAAACTTAGTAAAAGGTTGTCTTGAGCATCATATTGTTCTAACAATATGATCTTAGCTTTTATACATATAATCATATCTATCCGCTGCAATGTCCCACAACAACACAACAGGCCTCAAACTAACCCACACCTGATTCTGCTTGCTTCAATACCAAACATGATGTGTTTATCTGGTTCGGTTCGAATGATACACATCCATGACATTAATTCATTAGCCAATTCTAAATCTCCATGATGTCTGGTGCTGTTTATTATTATAACCATGTACTGTATGAAACAAGTGCCGAATCCATCTCTGTGCCATGTCCGAGCAAATGCGTGTGTTTCCATATATTGCTGTGCTCGCTGCGCATATTTGCAAGTATAGCGACTTATATGTGTGCAGTTTATATGGTCTCTCTATGTAATATTTTTGACTTTGACAGTGTGTTTCTCTTTGAAGGCTATTAAAAGCCAGATAGGCGGGAAAGTCGCTACCAGCCAGCAGTCATTAAGGCCTAAGTGGTCATTGTGGGGCACCCTCTTTTGTAAAGATGGCGAGTGTGTCCTTACCCTGCGGTTGGACAATCGGACGCTCCCCTACGGGAGCACCCATATTTGCCAGAGGAAAGAGTGGTGGGTCCTGCACAATGCGGGTTAGGCATGTAGAAGGTGGTTGTTTTTGGTAGTCCCCTCCTCACTTTCGGTGGTATAATTAGATGACTGGAGCTGGCATTGGTAGCGCCTTTTCTTTTGCCATCCTCCAACATAAAATCTAGTTTAAAAAGTTCAGGACCACTATCAATAAATACCGTCTGACCTGTTAAATCTAGCTATTGGTGTCTGTGTCTTTATTTGTAGTGTTAAGCTAGCTTAAAGTTAAAGTATAAGTTATCACAATAAAATTATGGGCGCCTTATAATTCCTTCTTTTCTAAACAGGGTACTGCAGGGTTCGAACAACAGATCAACAAATGCTTGGAGCTTTCAGAATATTTGTACTCAAAGATCAACAATCGGGAAGAATTTGAAATGGTCTTCAAAGGAGAGGTTAGTTGTTATCTACACACAATCACAAATATAACATTCCTATTTAACACAGCACTGACAGGGCCAGAATAAGGGCCACATGGGCCTAGAGCTGAAATGATCAAGGGCCTATTGCATACTTACAGAAAATCTGGCTGCTCCCTGCGGGAGGAGGCAGCCAGGTCGGGGCAGCGGGGGCGTGGCGATGATGGATGACGACGTTTAGGGGCAAAATTGGGGGCGTAACCGCATGTTTGCGTCATCTTGGCCCCTCCCCCTGTCTAGCAACGCCGATAATATTGGCATTGCAAGGCAGGGGGCGGGGCCGGGATGATGCGAATCATGTCATCTGACCCCCAGACCGACAACTTTGACTGCGCCGTCGGGAGTATGTCAGGGGGTGTGCGGGCTACGGGCGCTCGGCTGGGAGACTTACACATTCTTCCAGGGGGCTGGGAGCGCCATCCGATTTTCGGGAGCCTCCCTGCCATTCCGGGAGAGTAGGCAAGTATGGCCTATTGTTAGACTTAGTAGAGCTATGAGCAGTACCTTGTGGGTGGGGCCAGTGCCATGTGAGCGTGTACACCCCTTACACTATCCACCCCTATGCCTCCCTATTATGTAGAAGCAGAAATATTGCATCCTTTTGTGAAGACAATAGAAATACAAATGTAATACTTAATGACCAACTGGGCGGATGGCAGTCATCATGGCGACATGATGATGGGCCTATTTTATGTGGAGTCTCATTGTTAATCTGGCTCTGAGTACTGCCATAGTATAATATGTACAACTACTATGTTGTTACATCTTCATTTTATCTAGTTCAAGACTGCAGGAATGAAACTGACCTCTGTCCGTACAAAGCCATTGTCAGCATGTTCCCTGTACTTTTTGGAAAATAAACATTTTATGACATTGCATTGATGGCTTCATACCATGGGCGTAGCTACCATAGGTGCAGGGGATGCGGCTGCTATGGGGCCCAAGCCGTCTCTGGGGCCCGAGCCTTCCCCTGCACCCAGCTACTGAGCCCCGGCAGCTTTTTACATTACAAGAAGTGTGCTGCGCTGCTGTACTGCAGCTACACCTGCTTACCCGGCCGTCTCCGTCTCCCCTGGGTACTAATTAATGCTGGGAGGAGGTGTGGCTGAGTATGCAGGGACGTCCGACATCCCCGGACCACGGCCACGCTTCCACCCAGCGTCTGTGAAGAGACAGTGGACGGAGCCGGGCCGGCCAAGAGAGCAGATGTGGTGGCAGTGCAGCAGCACACTGCGGCCACAATGGTGAGTGCTCTATAGGGGGCGCTTCTGCGCGGGGGGTGAGGGGTGGGGGTAGGCATGGAATTATGCTGTGGGGCCCCAAATTAGATGGCTACGCCCCTGCTTCATACTTATGTTACCATCTATCAAATTCAAGTCATAAGGGGATAAATGAAATGCTCCTTCATTAAAGCAGCAGTAACCCTTTTACTGCTGGATCCCTTGATTGAACCTCATTGGGTCCCACCAATGGTTGCAATATTACTAATGGAGTTTTACTGTTTTCCAGCCTGAACACACAAATGTTTGCTTCTGGTACATCCCCCCGAGCCTCAGAGGCATGTCTCCATGTAATGAGAGGCAAGAAAAACTGCACAGGGTGAGAACTCGCAATGGAATGTTCAACTGTATGCAATTATAAAAGGAGTCTAATACGTTATTCAGAGATTTACCCGGGAGTCAACTAGCTGTCGGAGATGTGCCAGGAGTGCAATCAGTTTTATGGACACTGGTGGGAATTTTCATTGGGACCCACCACTACTCATGAATAGTATACGAGCAGCATATGGTATCTGAGCACAGGGTCTAATTCATGTTTGTATGCAAATGCAATTGTGATTTTCTAGGCTACGGGACTGCTAATGTTAGCAAGTGAAGCTGCTGCCCAGAAATAAAAAGAACCCTGACGTCAAGGGTAGGCCTATGGCTACGCAGCCTGGACACCACCATAGCGACAGAGGAGCCATGCTTTTGCACATATGAGCTCATAGCCGACAGCAGATACACACCCCAACAATGGCCATGACATGCCAGCATTTTTACAAACACCCCTTGTTAGCACTTTCAAACAGTCACTTCCTGTCAATCACTTCCCATTGCGAGCGAGATCGCAGCGGCACCTTGAAGCATGTGATCGCAGCACATGCACAGTCTGCTGATAATCGCTCCATTGCGGGAACATCGGCTATCACATAAACATGAGTTAGGCTCACAGTACACAGTGGTGCAAGATGTGAAAGATTATAATCTTAGACCGCCCTAATTAGGCTTCATTTTTATGCTGATGATAACTGAGGACGTATTCACATATTGCACTGAAGTGTGCTGTGCAGGTAGCGCTGTTTGACCATGCGGATGGACGGCATGCTTGTCACACTCATAAAACACCAAGAATTGATACTGAGGCCACACGTCACAATGTAATCAGTGCAAAGGTACAAGGCAGAAAGAAACACACTGCATACAATGGGGGTCATTCCGAGTTGATCGCTAGCTGCTGTTGTTCGCAGCACTGCGATCAAGCTAAAAATCTGCTTTTCTGCGCATGCGTATGCACCGCAATGCCCAGGCGCGTCATACAGGTACAATGAGCATCGTGGGTTTGCACAAAGTCTAACGAACATTCCTGTCGCACTGCTGAACGCAGAAAGATTGACAGGTAGAGGGCGTTTCTGGGTGGCAACTAACCGTTTTCAGGGAGTGTTTAGAAAAACGCAGGCGTAGCAGAAAAAATGCAGGAGTGGGGCGGGTGTGTGACGTCAAAAGCCGTCCCTCCGTCTTTAGAATCAACGCACACGAAGAGTAACTACAGGGCTGGTCTTGTTTTGCACAAAGAGATTTTGCAGGTGCTCTGCTGCACAAGCGTTCGCACTTCTGCAAAGCGAAAATACACTCCCCATTGGGCAGCAACAATGCGTTTGCACGGCTGCTAAAAACTGCTAGCGAGCGATCAACTCAGAAGGACCCCCAATGTTCCTTGTTTGTTGCACTTTAATACAGGTCATTGTAGGATCAATATAGGTTCAGTGGCATAGGTATCAACGATCTTTATCAGTGCCAAGTGCACTACAGAATGATATGAGTACAATCCATCATCCAAGAACAGAGGTATACACTAACACCCAAGCTAGACTATAGAATATATTACATATAGAATACAGATCCATATTCAACTTTGCAAGGAAATTTCCCCTTTATAATTGCACAAACAATATAACTGGGCATTGAAACCCCATTTCTTGTATTTCAACATGAATTAGGGGGTCATTCCGAGTTGATCGCTCGCTAGCAGTTTTTAGCAGCCGTGCAAACGCTATGCTGCCACCCACTGGGAGTGTATTTTAGCTTTGCAGAATTGCGAACGAAAGGATCGCAGAGCGGCTACAAAATCATTTTGTGTAGTTTCAGAGTAGCTTCAAAC
Organism: Pseudophryne corroboree; assembly: GCF_028390025.1. Lineage (NCBI taxonomy): Eukaryota > Metazoa > Chordata > Amphibia > Anura > Myobatrachidae > Pseudophryne > Pseudophryne corroboree. The sequence goes on along the minus strand of NC_086450.1, from coordinate 101,701,614 downwards.
CTACTCAGCGCTTGCGATCACTTCAGCCCATTCAGTTCCAGATTTGATGTCACAAACACGCCCTGCGTTCGCCCAGCCACGCCTGCGTTTTTCCTAGCACGCCTGCGTTTTTTTGAACACTCCCTGAAAACGGTGAGTTGACACCCAGAAATGCCCACATCATGTCAATCACTCTGCGGCAGCCAGTGCGACTGAAAAGCATCGCTAGACCCTGTGTGAAACTACACCGGTCGTTGTAATAGTACGTCGCGCATGCGCATTGCGCCGCATACGCATGCGCATTGCGCCGCATACGCATGCGCATTGCGCCGTATACGCATGCGCAGAAGTGCCATTTTTTAGCCTCATCGCTGCACAGCGAACGAATGCAGCTAGCGAACAACTCGGAATGACCACCTTAGATTTCTAATACAAACGTAAGCCATTGCTGATCTATTCGTATTAAGCCATGTACAACCTTAATTACTATAGAAGATCTTTTACCTCTCGCCAACTTTTGATAATATCTTTGGTTTATTCAAAGGTTGCTCCCAAGATAAAAGCTCTCATGATGGAGTCCGGGACAACGATGGTGGGATATCAACCCCAAGGAGACAAGGTCAACTTCTTCCGTATGGTCATTTCAAACCCAGCAGCCACCAAATCCGACATCGACTTCCTGGTGGAAGAAATCGAGAGACTGGGGCAGGATTTGTAATAGATGAGCCATGTACAGTTAACCCTCTCCGTGCTGGGGGGAACCTACTCCACTACCCAGTTGGCTGCCTAGTTGTTTTGTTTTGTTATTCCCTGTGAACCAAAACAGGATACAATTCTTAAGGATCTGCCCTCTATAGTTCTCCCATGGCACCTTAACAAATATAGGTTGCTGAAATGTATATGTAGATCATTGAAACACAGTTCTCCTATGGCACCTAAACAAATATAGGTTGCTGAAACGTATATGTAGATCATTGAAACACAGATATTATCTTTCTAACATGTGTACGGTGAAACCTTATATATGTGTTTGTTAAGGTTGTCAGAAGCATACAAAAAAAGATTATTGAGTGTTGTAATATGTATCCACTTGTATGTCTGTGTGTGAATATTTATGTACAGGGCCGGCCCTTGACATATGTAATGTAGGCCTTTGCTTCTAGCAGTAAATGCTGGTAGAGCAGGATTCTCAAGCTATTGAAAGTTAATATGTGAAACAGACATAATATACAGGGACAGACAGACAGACAAGTTCCTCAAACTCAAGGAGGCCACAGAGAAATCTCTGAGACAGTTTTAAATTGTATGGTAAAAGGGCAGTTTCTACTAACGGCAACTAAGGGACCCCAAGTCCTTTTTGATGTAATACATTGACTTTTCAGTATAATGTGGTTTACATCAGGAAGGATACAGACTCTCCTGTAGCTGGATAATGCACAGTTTTGCAGCTACAGTCACTACTTAACTGTGTTAGCTTTCTCATTGATGCCAACAGGGTTATATGATATCCCACAATGCATGGCAAGGTCCATTTAAAGCATATATGCTTATTTCTGGATCAAAGATCCAGCCATCTAAAGCATGCCACCTGATAGCACTGTGCTGGATCCACATGGGGAGTGTCCTATTGTGTTTATCAGTGGCTTTGGAAAAGGGGGGTTGTTCAGTGTGGCTTGGGTGGATAAATTGTGTGGGTTTTTTTATTCACTTTTTTTCACCTCTTAAAACGTTAGGTGAAATGATACAGCCAAGAAGAGGAAATCCTCAGTCCAAAAGCGTCTAGCCCAGTGGTTTTCAAATGTTTTTGAATCACGGCGCCCTAGAGAATCAGAATTTTTTCACGGCACCCCTAGGCCAAAAATTTCTTATTGAGAAATTTAGAAAGAAATATTAAATCAAGTAGATTGTGTTTATATGTCACCCTTAGGGTCAGTTGTGTGGTGAGGGACAAGATTTGCTTCTGTTTGGCCACATAGTTTATGACTGGCAGCCACCAGCACTGGTTTTGCCTATTATATTGACCATGAATAATTTGAATTGGTCCTGGACCACCAATCCAGGGCACCCCTGCAAGTGTCCAGAGGCACCCCAGGGAGCCACGGCACACAGTTTGGGAACCACTGGTCTAGCCCCATTTGCAATGCATCTTAGGATATAAAATAGGTTTATCTGCTTTTATTCAAAAGTAGCTCAAATTATAATGACAATGAAATTACCGCGCTGCATCAAAAAATAAGGAAGTCTTCACTTAACCCTGTACATGACAAGTATACACACAATCATATTTAAACGTACATCTGTTTGTGCCAGACAGTGCAACCTTAGGTTTGTGGGACAGAATCCTGCCTAATAGTATTGAACCTTCTCTTCTCAATAACCTAACTAGTCTGAAAGCATTAACTAGTAAATAGTTGTGTATCCCCATCCATGTCTTGGGGGTTATAGTAGCACAGTTGTTGTTAACAGGTATATTCTTGCTGTGTTTCTAGGGATTAATAGTGTAGATTGTGTATATTATTGTCAAACAAGTTTGTGAACTGGGAATAAATGTCATAGTTTTACAGCAGTTTATCTGATCAGGTATACTGTAGGTATACAAAAATAATTGCTTATTTATATGCAGAGATTTACCATGTTAAAGAGGTGTCTTGTATTTTCTTCCATTTGTATTGTATTCTATTTATATATATAAATAAATAAATATATATAGTATATATTATTGAGGTAAGTTCTAAATAATGTTTATTGTAATTTAGTGTCTTTGTGAGCCAAAGAAAACAAAAAACAAAAAACATAGTGAAACTTGTAACTAGTGCCCTTCAATGTAGTCCAGAAATATAAAATCTAAGCCTAGGTTTGTCAAAGGTACCTAAGATTTAGCTTCTATTAATGCCCATTAGCATGAAGGAGGTATAAATAATGTTATTCTGTGGCCACCTTTGAGATATTTAGTACGTAGGCTCATTAAATAAATGCATACTATACTAGCACTTTAAATCCATGAACATTGATTTTATTATGTAAATTACTTCCACTGGATCAATCTTCAATTCATTTGTAATGTAACATTTGAATCAGCCAGATCTTTTTCTTCTCACTAGAGATCTGTAACGTTAATTTACTATTTCTGAGTTTATTTACAGTTAATGGGGTGTATCCTCTAAAAGTGTACAGAAGAGGTCAATTGTTAATGCTAAAATGGTGATAAATTATCTCCAAATGTTGTTAAAATAATTCCTTTATCTTCAGTTTAGCCCTACAAGTACTGAAATAAATGTGGTCATTTTCTTGCTTACCACAATTTGAATGACAATTTACCTTCTACTTATATTCATTTTTAATAACCCCCTATAAATTGTAAAGTGTAATGGAACTGCAACAGGAACTTCACGTGCTCAGATTCAATTTGGTGCGACTCTAATTTTGTGGCAGAACAGACTGTTTCACATTAGGGGCAAGGTTTCAGCAAAATAATCTTCAAATTCTATTTTGGCTTCTCCAATCTGCACTGGATTTTTAAATTCATATTTTGCTGAATCTAGTCTATAGAGATGGGGAAACATCATTCAATCAATTCAGCTCTGTGGTGGGGTCCATGGGGGAACTAAAAGGAGATAGGAATTCTGCAATAGTTGAAGCCAAATGTCTGTAGTGAAACGCGAAAAAATTCTGCCACAAAATGCAGAAAATATTCTGTGGAATTGTTAATCAATTTAAAACCAGACCGTATTGTAGCTTGTATTATGTCTATCCATTAATTTTAGGTTTACTTTATTTTTATTTTTATTCATTACTCTGTCTTTGAGTTTTAGAAAATTATAAGGGATATAGAAAACAAAAAGTGAGGGAATAACAAGCCACATGCAGCACTTTCCCGGAGTGAACATATGTAGATTATTTGTACTATTATGGTTTTCATTCACTTTCTTTTTATGCTACTTGATATTTAACACTAAAACAATAATCAAGATGGTGCTGCTTAGATGTGCGTGAGCTTTTGGGGAACATAATGTAATTATTAATTTAGGGCATATTGTTTTCACAATACCTATGGAAGTGCCAATATACACCACTTGTCATTAATTTGGTCACACAAAAGATTTTGTCACTTTGTTTTATTCCTGTGTCACTGGGCACACAATGTAAATCTAAATCTTTTACTATCTACAATAGTTTCATCTCCAGAATTTTCATCAGCCAAGTCTTACTAGACCAGGATGCGTATACAGCTATATATTCTAACATTTCTGTTTAAACAACTACCATTATACAGTACATCCTTTTTAATCTCCACTGATGTTGTATGCTGTAAATTCATAAAGAGTGCCAAAATGTCTCCTGAAGTTTCACTGGTTGTGACAATCTTGTGTCCATCTATCAAAACGCTTTGCCGCATAACATTGTGATATCTCAATTTTCTCATTCCTATTAGGTGAAAGCACATGGTGATATCATAAATGGAACTGATTATACAGACTAGGTGCCTATGCATGCAAAACGCATTAGGAATCATTTTGGTGCTGTGGATTAATCTGTCAGAAATAACTGTGGGTTCGTGATGTAAACCAAATGACAATAAGCTACACCCTTTAAAGGACATTATTGTCCATTCTGGGCTATATAGTGGTGGGGATTTAAGACAAACTACAGTCATCAATCACTATGAACAATGCTTATCTTGCACTTATCCCTTACATGTAGTTGAAGCAGTCTTATAATGAACTGAACTAACATCCATGAGAAGGCAGCTCATGAACTAAGTGACATCTGTGAGGAACCTCGCAGATCAAAAGTGTTGTAGCAATGTAAATATTTGAATTATCCATAAGGTATTCAGGGGGAGATGTACTAAGCAGTGATTAAAGTGGAGAAGTGAGCCAGTGGAGAAGTTGCCCATGGCAACTAAGCAGCATTGACGTAACATTTATAATTTGCACACTATAAAAGTATACAGAGCAGCTGATTGGTTGCCATGAGCAACTTTTCCACTGGCTCACTTCTCCACTTTTATCACTACTCTATCTTGTCCCCCTTAGCCACAAGATAGAGATGCCTCCTCGGTGTGTAGGCAGCAGATGCACTTTATTTGATTCTCCAATGCACTTGAGCAACTAGCTCATACTCTAGAACTAACATAATGGATAGAATTAGAGAATGTCAATATTTCAATAACTAATTTAGCTACTTGCAGTAATTAATAGGAGACAAATAAAAGTTTTTGCCAAGCTGTGATTGGTCACTGAATTACTACTTGTGTTTGACAGCGTAATTTACAGATTTATAACCGAGAGGCCTCCATGTTGTCTCAGGAGGATGTCAGGAACCATAGCAATAGTCACACTGCCATACTTGGTTTTGTCAGGGCACAGTGTGTGTGAAAAGTGAGATATGGTATGGTGTGGTGTGATCAATGGACCCTTGTTATCCTGTGACTAAAAAGAGATGTTTAACTATTACAGATGATATGCAATGCAGTTTTAATTTTACAATAAAATTCTACCATAAAACCGCATGTTCTTTGTTAAGTTGTTATGTGTCAGATTCTAATTTGTTACTTTTACATACGGATATGTCTGTAGCCATTTGGACCTTGCACAAATGAACCTAAAGTGTTTGAAACACGGGGCCTGATTCTTAAGGCCCGTACACACTGGTCGATATATCGGGCGTTCTCTTGAACGGCCGATATATCACGGGACTGTCGGCCAGTGTGTACGGCCGATACGTCTGTGAACTCCGTCGTTCACAGACGTATTGCGTCGGCCGTGCAGCACAGCCGATAGCCAGTATATTAGTGGCGCGTCGCTGTGTGTGTACGGGACCGCCCGTACACATGCTGCGGCGGCCGGCGGTGATTGACAGCTGAACTGTGCGGGCGTGTGTACACACCCGCCCAGTTCATGACGTCAGTCCCCGACGGATCGGGCAGTGTGTATGCACAGCACACTGCCCGATCCGTCCATAGATATATCTGCAGATCAATTGATCTGCAGATATATCTATTAGTGTGTACCCACCTTTAGTTACAGACAGCATCTCATGATTTATAGCAAAATAGTGGCCTACATAAGCACCTGCTGCACCAAGCACGGGGTAGATGTGTCATTAATAGAGATGGCAGCTGCTCTCGCAGTCAGAGGGCTGGGGGCCATGCAGTCACATGACGCAGAATAAAGGCAGCTGTCAGCATATGTCTTGGGATTGCTGGAAGAGGACGAGATTGTTGATAATCCAAAAATAATGTAATAGACCTGTACACAAACTTTTAGACAAGCATGCACTGCTCTTTTGTTGGAGCTAAAACTACATCCCAATCATAATTATCATTCTCAGAAGGAAAACTTATTGTATATACATACCAACATATATATGCACATGGGGGGTCATTCCGAGTTGATCGCTAGATAAAAATGTTCGCAGCGCAGCAATTAAGTGAAAAAGTGCCACTTCTGCTCGTGCATATGCGGCGCAATGCACACGCGTGACGTACTTTCACAACAGACGATGTAGTTTTACACAAGATCTAACGAGGCTTTTCATTCGCAATGTCCGCCGCAGAGTGATTGACAGAAAGGGGGCATATCTGGGTGTTAACTGACCGTTTTCAGGGAGTGATCGGAAAAACGTAGGCGTGCAAGGAAAAACGCAGGCATGGCTGGGAGAACGCAGGGCGTGTTTGTGATGTCAAATCTGGAACTGAACAGTCTGAAGTGATCGCAAGTGCTGATTAGGTCTGGAGCTACTCTGAAACTGCACAATTTTTTTTTGTAGCCGCTCTGCGATCCTTTCGTTCGCACTTCTGCTAAGCTAAAATACACTCCCAGTGGGCGGCGGCATAGCGTTTGCACGTCTGCTAAAAACTGCTAGCGAGCGATCAATTCGAAATGACCCCCATTCCGAGCCCCATTGCAGCAATCAGCAATGTAGAGCCATATATGGTCCTAAGTAAAATATGCAAAGTCATATTTGGTTTCTAGTATTATATGCAGTACTTTATCTAGTATCCAACCTACTATGTATAACCTAATCTGTTGCTCTGTCTATTATGCAGATTTTTTTTTTAATGCTTAGTCTAATAGCCTCTCTAATATACAAAGCGTATATCTCCCAACTGTCCCAACCGCAGGCTGCAGTGTTCTGGGGGTGGGGATGAGGTTGGGAGGGGGGGCACTGTGTTGTCTCTGGGAGAGGATGGGGACTGACCAGCAGCTTTTGAAGGGTTGGCAAGCATCCAGCATGACGAAAAGGGGGTGTGGATCTCCGGCACGGCATTCCATGTTGTCTCAGGAGGATGTCAGGAACCATAGCAATAATCTTTGTAGATTAACTATTTAGGAATGCATATTCTAGTAGGCCCAGTGGTCACACAAATCTAGTGGCTCGCTCAATGTCTTGCTCCTTCTAGCTGCTACATGTATTGTTGATGCCCAACATGCTGCTTTTCTGGGGGGGGGGGGGGGGGGGAAACAGACCAGCTGGACATAAGCAAAGAACATATAATGATTTCTGTCGCATTATCCTACAGACCTGATTTTTTTTAATTCATGAAACCAACCAATATAGCCAGATCATGTGACCTCTTACCCTACGTAAGCTATCTTTTGGTATTTGGCTTTATCTATGATATTCTACCAACTGTGCAGAACTATCCTATAAGAGCTAAATTAAAGACTCTTCGACTCAATTAGAGGTGGACACATATGTACCTCTGGAGTACATGTGTACAAGATCTGCATCTATGCGTAAATCAGACACTCAGCAGGATTAAGACTTCAGATGTTGTCTATGAGGCACATACTTTATCTGTTTTAAGTTATAATTAGAATCATTTTGGTGGTAAAAATATCAGTCCACTCAATCTCTCCCCTGTTCAGCAAAGTGTAGTAAATGCAGCTGACAAAGGATGTCATTTAGACCTGGACACAGCTGCGTGTTTGCACCAGGGGGTCTGCGCACGTACAGCAATCATCGTGCTTGTGCGCAACCCTACACCTTGTGGCCACATCTGCCACAAGGTGATTGACAGTGGCGGTCGAAACGGGAACTTGCTGGCAGCGTTTTTTTCGTTAATTGGTGCCGGGCCGACTGCAGCGCAGCAAGGGGTCAGCAACAAATCGATGCGTCCACAATTTCATCATGAGGTGGAGCCACACGTGCTGGGTGGACCTGTGCCTCTGCATAACCTGCTGCCACGTAGGGAGTCTGTGTCTGGCTTCCCTGCACCTCAGGAGTGAGCTCCGTGTCCTGGGGGCCTATCTCCCGGCTGAAGCCGCGGCCTCAGTTGTGGTCCCTTCCCGCACCCCCTTCACCGGAGCTGCCTGTGGAGGATTGTCCCCATTCTGCCACTCCCAGTCCGGCGCTACTCCCTGCTGCCTCCCACTCCATCCTGCTGAGTCGTACCTAGAGTCCTTGCTGCCCAGACAGTGCGGGGGGAAAGAGCGCCCAGAGTGCTGATCCCACGGAGATACCTGCTGCCATCTTGCCTCCCTGCAGCCGGATCCGGACATCTCCAGCTCTCCACCCTTGTCTGTAGTGATCCCGTCTGAGCTCTGTGGCCCTGCCGCTGCTCCCCTGTTCCTGAGCTGCTGAGGTATCTTTATGACGCTGATTCCCGCTTCATTATGTCTGGCCCTGGGATCACCCTAATGTTCACTTGAGTTCGGACTGAGTGGCCTCCCCTGGGTGTTTTTACTTATCGTCCTCCTACCTCCATACGTCTGTGAAATTCCTGTCTCCCCTGATGGTTCTTTAACAATAGTAAAACATCTTACACTGGTTTGGTCCACATGCAGATATTTTCGACCAAGACTCCTAAACAGGGGGGCACTGATATCTCTCAACATTTTACTAAGGGCACCAAGAACACCCAACCTAGAGGTCCCCCCTCCCCCACTAATGATTATATGGATAGCTCCGCCAAATCGCCCTCTGCTCTGTCCACAAAGGATAACATTTTAGCTCTCGGCTCTCTTATCACAGACTTTAAGGAATCTCTGGAGTCATAGAAACATAGAATTTGTCGGCAGATAAGAACCACTTGGCCCATCTAGTCTGCCCATTTTTTTTTTTATATTATTTTTTATCTCTAACCTTATTTGATCCTTATTTCTTTGTAAGGATATCCTTATGTCTATCCCATGCATGTTTAAATTGCTCTATTGTCTTAGCCTCTACCACCTCTGATGGGAGGCTATTCCACTTGTCCACTACCCGTTCTGTGAAATAATTTTTCCGCAAATTTCCCCTGAACCTCCCCCCCTCCAGTCTCAGTGCATGTGCTCGTGTCCTTTTGCTTCTCTTCATTTAGAGAATGTTTCCCTCCTGGACTTTGTTGAAACCCTTGATATATTTGAAAGTTTCTATCATGTCCCCCCTTTCCCTTCTCTGCTCCAAACTATACATATTGAGATTTCTTAGTCTTTCTGGGTATGTTTTGTGATGTAGGCCATGCACCATTTTAGTTGCCCTCCTTTGTACAGTTTCTAATGTATTAATATCCTTTTGAAGATATGGCCTCCAGAACTGAATACAGTATTCTAGATGAGGCCGTACCAATGACCTATACAGTGGCATTATTACTTCTTTCTTTCTGCTGCTGATTCCTCTCCCAATGCAGCCAAGCATCTGACTAGCTTTCCTCATTGCCTTGTTACATTGCTTACCTGCCTTTAAGTCATCTGAAATAGTAACTCCTAGATCCCTTTCCTCCTCAGTAGTTTCCAGTATAGTGCCATTAATACTGTATTTATCCAAATTGAATAAAGCGGTGGCCTCCATTAAGACGGATATCTCCTATCTCGCTTCCACAGCCACCAAAATGGAAACCAGACAGGACAGTGTCCAGAAAGCTTTAAATGACAGGGGTCGTGACCTGGACCAGGTCATCTCAGAATTATCTGAACTCCGCACAAAAAATGAGGACCTTGAAAATCGTGAGCGCAGATGTTATCTCTGCATCTGCAACATTCCTGAATCCGTCAGTGCGGATAATTTGGAACCCTGCCTCCATACACTATTCTCCTTTTTGATTCCAGACATGGGTGATGTACAGCTTCCATTGGAAGGGGCTCATCGGGCCTTTTGTCCTAACCTAGGGATGGTGACCCCTGTGATGTGGTCCTACGTTTTCTCAAGTTCAAAAATAAAGAAAAGATCCTCACTTCTACTCAGGGTAAACCTCATGTTCTTTTCAACTTAACTAAACCCCAGTTTTTCCAAGATCTGGCCCCACTAACCATTGCTAAACGGAGGGAACTCTGTGACCTTACCAGGGTCCTGCGTGATAGAAACATTTGATACCGTTGGGGATTCCCCTTCAAGCTGATCATGGCTCTTCAAGGGAAAACGGTCATTATCAGGGAACTCCGTGATAGCAAAGACTTGCTGTCACACATAGAAGAGTCTATACGCACCCCCTGATGTGGATCACTCAGCTTGAAAGCTCAATTCTAAGTTGGGAATTATGTCATTTTTTTTCCTTTCTTTCTCTCTCTCCCTCCCTCCCTACCCCTTTATGTAATTTTTTTACGGATAAAACCTCTGTGATTACTTATCTCCTCACATTCTCACATACCCAATATTGGCTAATGTTGAAGTCAAAAATATTACATAGAGAGAACATACAGACTCCACACATTATTAGTCGCTATGCTTGCAAATACACACAGCGAGCACAGCAATATATGGTAACATATGCATTAACACAGACATGCCACAAAGATAGATTCAATATATACAAATGTGCTGCGCTTAATGTATGCTTAATTGATAATGAATAAAAATTGATAAATACACAGGTGTCTGCTTAAATCAATTTGCAACTCATACGGAACTTGCTGATAAAAATGAAACAAATTTAATGACACACACAAGATATAATAAAAACCATTAGTAAAAGAAAACAGCTCAAGCGCACTGATAGACGTTCTGAATAATTCACTGGGTTAGGAAAATTAGAAACAATGTCACTTCAATGTTGCCACATAGACCTAGTCTATGCTACGCCAGTAGCATAGAGGACGGGAGCTACATTCATTTGTTCTCAAACAGGCTGTATTAACTGTTGCTACTTAGCTTTTGATACAAAGAGACCAAGACTAGGTCTATGTGGCAACATTGAAGTGACATTGTTTCTAATTTTCCTAACCCAGTGAATTATTCAGAACGTCTATCAGTGCGCTTGAGCTGTTTTCTTTTACTAATGGTTTTTATTATATCTTGTGTGTGTCATTAAATTTGTTTCATTTTTATCAGCAAGTTCCGTATGAGTTGCAAATTGATTTAAGCAGACACCTGTGTATTTATCAATTTTTATTCATTATCAATTAAGCATACATTAAGCGCAGCACATTTGTATATATTTATTTCTGTCGTTTGGGGGAGCCAGCAGTCCCTCAGTGCTTGCAGCTGTTGTATAGCCCATTTTAATTTAACCTACTAAATTGCGCCAGGAGTGGGGGTGTTTAAACACTCTCAAAAAATTTTTTATACAAAGATAGATTCAACACATATTTCATACAGCACATAATTATAACATATCAAGCGCCAGACATCATGTTGTTTTAAAATTATATAATGGAGTAACGTCATGTATGTGTATTATTGGAGCAGAGCAAGATGGACATGTTGTGTTTGGTGTCACAGTAACCAGATTAATATGTAGATTCATTTGATGCCTGTTATTAAGTTGTAGCACATTGCTATGAGTAGTTATGTTTGAATGTAGAAATATAAAGCAACAATTCTGATGAGAACAAAAGGATTCCATTCAAAGCATGTGACGGACAGGAAACTCAGGCCAGCCCTTTTGATGTCTTCAAGGCTTGCATATGAACTGACCAATGACTCATCATGAATGAGAAAGTTCCCTCCCCTTGACACAAGAGATCTGTGCACGCCCCCAAGAGACTCAGTGTATTGCTGATCAGACACACAGAAGTCTCTGTTTTCCCCTGGGTCCTGAGCGAGATGGAGTGTTGGTAATATTTTGCTTCTGTTAGCTGGAGTTGAGACACAGCAGAAGATAGAGGAACTGGAGCGATTATAAAGTGCATTGAGGGAGATGGTGATGTATTACTGGCCGTGTCTGTAATGAATTAGTTTGTACGTATTAACTGCTTACTGTGTAAATTGGAACCATGTAACTATATATATATATATATATATATATATATACTGTACATTGTGATATATTGAATACATATCCTTTTAATAACAAGTATATACATCAATGAGCTTTGGAACTCAGATAATGTTTGGGTGTATTGTTTTCTCTTATGGAATGCAGTGTTTTGCGATGTATAGCGCACATTCATAGCACATGGTAATAAGATGCGCAGGCGTCCACAATATATATTAGAGCGGGCATTTTAAATATTTGTTAGAAAGCAATTTGGCATTTACAGATGGGGGCTCGTCCGGGATATCACGTTCTTAATGATGCACTGTACATTACAAACGCAATGCTGTGGTCAATCAGCTAACGGTGGACACATCGTGACGCTGACAAATCACATCCGTGTGTTCTGTTGTGTTATTAGTAAGGCGCTGATATGAAATTCAAGGGACAGTGTGTTTCTATTTAAGATGCTAAAGCGTATTTTTATTGTTGCAAAACAAAGTTCAAATAAGTCATATTGTGTTTGATTCAGATTGGATTGTTTATCCGTTAAGTAGATTTAAAATACATTTAAAAGTTGCTGCATAGCCATGATATAGCTGTGTTAGCATGCTGAGAAAATGTGTATATTTTTAAACTCAGGCCTAAAGTAACATTGGTGCCTGTATGGAGTGTGATTCCTTTATGACAAAGGAGCCACATGGCGTGTCCACAATCTTGTGTAAACTTCATGGATGTGGAAGGGGGAGGAGCAGTGGCCATTTTAGGAAGGTCACTTTCTAAATAGCTGATTTTCAGTCTGCTCAGAACAATCAGTTTCCTTTGTCACAAAGTTTCCACATATCTAAAAATCCAGCACCATTTATGAGTTACCAATGAATTTATTTAACCCATGCCATAATCAATTACAAATAGTTTCGATTGGGCCTAGTGAGAGTAAATGGTGAGGTAAGTGAATGTTTTTTTCTTCTTCTTCTTGTCTGTGTGTAATAACTTTACATCAAGTGGGGGGTTGCACACAGATAGAAAAAGGAAAAAAAGAGTGTTTTTTTTCTTTCTGTTCTTCCAAAACTTGAAGAGTCTGCCTACTAGGGTAGGATAGCCATTGAAATGCAAATTAACTTGTGTGACTACTTTTTTTTAGTATAGGCAAGGCAAATATCTTTGATATGCAAATCAGAGGCCCTGAGAGAAACTAGTCATTCAGTGAGCCCACAAATACATATGAAGGGGTTTCATAGAAGTGCAGTATATAGTGTATATATATATAAATATATAATATTATTATAATTATGTGTATATTTATATCAGTGTATGTTCAGCAAGATAGCTATCCAATCTGAATCATAGCATTTAAATCATAGGTTATTGCAGTCATTATAGATCTGTGTGAAATCGGATACATTTGTTTGCTACATGTATATAGGTAAAGTTGAAATAAGTGTATTAAGGGAGTAATTATATAGACATGAAATGCAGTTCTGGCCTAGTCATTAAAGGTTTATACAGAAAAACTGAGTGTTGTGTTTATGAGCGATAGTAGCTTTTATTGCTCATATTTATAGAGACTGTGTAGTTTGTTGAATTGCGGACGCACTTTTGTACACGTAGTACGGACAAAGTACAGGGTAGCACACGCGGCATAAAAGGCACGCACGGTCACGTGTTTACGCAAGGTTGCGTAGGATTGCGGGCGCATAGTACAAATCACACGATAGTTGTTCAATTAAAGGTGGGATAGTATACATTTAATACAATAGCACATAACTATCCGATTTCAAATGCAGATTAGTGTAAGACTTTGTTTAGACGGTACTGCCTTTGGGTTAAAACCATCAATCAGAGGGAGTGTTATTTTCTGTACAGAAAAGAAAAACAAGGTGTATTTGAGTGAGTGAAAGCGGAGTGAGTGGAGCTGAACCCCGGAAATTCGGGTCCCATGGAAACACTGGGTTAGTCGAGGCCCGGTGGCGTAGGGTTCGCTACCTTGCGTGATCAGAACTAGGTGGTCTAGGTGGTATAGGTGTCCCAAATCTAGGTGGTCTAGAGTGGTCTAGGTGTTCTACGTGGTCTACAGCAATCGTAGGGCATATAGATAACTAGTATCTATAGGCTGTGCGATTGAATCGCATGTCCGTGTGCTCTACACAGCACAACGTGATACCATTGTGTCATAGGCGCTGTGAAAAAGTATACGCAGACGTGATTGTATAGACAAAGGGGTTTTTCTTTGATAACGTCGGGAAATCTCACTGGTGGAAGTAAATTGGAAAGGGTGAACAATAGTTATCTAATTTCTGTTTTTCATTCTACAAAAATTCCAGTGGAAAGATGTCATGATCCTGACTGTAGTTTTCATATTTGGTGACTTACCTCTGCCATCTCTATACTGGATCCTGCATCTTTCTGCTCACTGGGATAAACAGCTTGCCAATACCATGAGTTTCCTGAGTCCTGAGTTCTCTGCCTGGAAGGTAATAGTTAACGAGATCCACCTGTGGTGATCTTCTGTGTGAGTCTGAATTCAGCAATCTGAAGTTTAGGCCTAAAAGCCAGCATCCTCTGTTTGTTTGCAAGAAGTTCAGGCTTCAGTGTTCTCCCGGCCTGCTAGGCCTCACTCCACTTCACAGCGTAGTCTAGAATACTCACATGACAGTGACTGTTCACCTGACCCAGAGCTGTCCAATCCTGTGCCAGCCTGAGACCCTCTGAATCACCTGATACTGCTCACCAATCACCAAGGACCAGGAAATATAAGTCTGAAGACTGGAGTTGGAAACTCTGCCAGTTCCTCGTGTCACACACAGCTCTGTGTGAGCTTTGAAGCTGAGCTCCCTAAAGGTAACCCTGGTACTTCCGTTCCTGTAAAAACTCTGTTCCTTTGCTACCCAGTTTGGATTACATTTGTGTTACCATTGATGTCCAGTATTTCTACAGTTCATCTTAAAGGCACGGTTGCAGTATTCCATAGTTTCATCTTATAGGCACAGTCACAGTATTCCACAGTCTCAACTTAAAGGCACAGTTGCAGTGTTTCATCTTAAAGGCACAGTCACAGTATTCCACAGTCTCAACTTAAAGGCACAGTTGCAGTGTTTCATCTTAAAGTCACAGTCGCAGTATTCCACAGTCTCAACTAAAAGCCACAGCTGCAGTATTCCATAGTTTCATCTTAAAGGCACAGTCACAGTATTCCACAGTCTCAACTTAAAGGCAGAGTTGCAGTGTTTCATCTTAAAGTCACAGTCGCAGTATTCCACAGTCTCAACTTAAAACCACAGCTGCAGTATTCTACCGTCACAGCCGCAGGGTTCTTCAGCCTCGTCCTAAAGTTACAGCCACAGTCATTGTTCTACTTTCAGTTGCGTTTCCAGTTATATCTGATACCAGCCCGCATTACAGTTGCATCCCAGTCTCACCAGTAACCAGTCCGTCTTACTAGCTTGCCAGTAACCTTGAGTACATAAGCACCTGCTCCTGTGACACTATATCCAGTACAGTCTCACCTATACATTCATCATCCTGCTACCAAAGTCCCTGGTGATCCAGTGGTCAGGATACGGCTTCCTCTGCCGAGGCCCGAGTTCGATCCTCAGTCAGGGATTGCTCCTTCTTCTCACTGATTCCTACATACCAGCCTAATATTCACATAGTCCTCCAGTTGCCTGCACAGACTTCACTAACACCAGGTTCACAAAAACCACAGTCATGACAGTAGGAACTGGCCCCATGGACCCGACCGAAAGTGTTTGTCTGACGCAGGACCTCCTAAGCAATATTGCAGGACGCTTGGAGGTTTGGAGTCGACTCAGCATCAATTGGCACAGTGTCTGCAGTGGAATTCATTCTCCAGAGATTATCTGACTTTCTGCACTAAGACTCCTGACCAACTGCAAATTTTCTACCAGATGTTATTACAGTTACAAGAACTTTTGTCTAGTATTCTTTCTGTGATGCCTGATCTCTTCAGGAATACTACCAACGTTGTTGATCCTGTTTTGTCCCATCCAGTTACTAAAGTCTCTTCCTCTGTGCAAGGAAAAGTTGTTCATCTGAGCTATCCATGGCCCAAGCTCTCTGAAGCTGACCGTCTGCGGCGTAGGGAGCTACACCTCTGTCTTTACTGTGGAAATTCCGGTCATTTTGTTAAAGATTGCATTCTTTGCAAGCCAGGAAATGGTGACAAATCTCAGTATCATAGCGCTCATGTCTACAAGTCATCCACAGTAGCCAATCCTGCTACTGCTGACGGGGGTGTCAAGAAGGCTACTCTGAAAGAGACTCAAATTTATGACTGGGGTCCGGTGATTAAAAGACCTTATCCCAAGTTGGGTGTCCAGAGAAGAATGTTCAAGCCATTTAGAGTCACAGAGGAGTCCGTGCCTACAGCCCAAGGAGGGGCGTCCGTGCCTACAGCCCAAGGAGGGGCACCCGTGCCTACAGCCCAAGGAGGGGCATTTGTACCTACAGCCCAAGGAGGGGCATCCGTGCCTACAGTCCAAGGAGGGGTGTCCGTGCCTACAGCCCCAGGAGGGGGTTCAGAGCGTCCAGCCCCAGGAGGGGGTACAGAGCATCCAGCCCCAGGAGGGGGTTCAGAGTATCCAGCCCCAGGAGGGGGTTCAGAGCATCCAGCCCCAGGAGGGTTATCCAATGTTCAAGCTCTAGTAGGGTCATATGAGTCTTCTACTCAAAAAGGAGTATCTGATCTGTCAACCCCAGGAGGGGTGCTGGAAATAAAAACCCTGAAAGTGGTGTCTGATTCGTCAACCCCAGGAGGGGTTACCACAGTTTCAGCCCCAAGGGAAGTATCCAGAGTCAAGTTTCCAGATGGGAATCTTTGTGCTACAGATGCAGTTATGAACTCCTGTTTGTCGACTTCTGGGAGCACCACCATGTTGGCATCCAGCATTGTTCAGGTCCAGGATGGACCATCTGAACACTTGGATTCTACTCACTCCAGTTCCAGCAGGAATCCATCTCCTCCGGTTTCAGCCGGTCCAGCAATACTCCAGGCCCATCCTGGTCAGTCTGTCCCGGTTCCAGCCAGTCCAGCAAAACTCCAGGCCCAGCCTGGTCAGTCCGTCCCGGTTCCAGCCGGTCCAGCAATACTCCAGGCCCTGCCTGGTCAGTCTGTTCCAGTTTCAGACGGTCCAGCAATACTCCAGGCCCAGCCTGGTCAGTCCGTCACGGTTCCATCCGGTCCAGCAATACTCCAGGACCAGCCTGGTCAGTCTCCTTTGGCTCCAGCCAATTCAAGTATCCTCGGATCCAATCCAGTTCTACTCGTCCAGCCAAAGATTTCTCCAGTTTCAGTCTGTTCAAGCTCATCTGGACTCAAACCGATTCCAAGCATTGGTCCGAGTAAAGAACTTTTGTCAGTTGGTCCCAGTAAAGGACTTCCACCATGTAGTTCTAAAATTAGACTTCAGTCTGTCTCTGATTCTGTTTCCTTATCTTCCAGCACTGAGTCCACAGCTTCTGCGGGGAATTCTAATACCTCTTCTCCTCAATGTCAGGATAATTCTGCTTTAGCCGCTAAAGTTAAGAAAAATCCCAAGGCTATTAACTTAAAGTCAGAATGTGCTACAGAACTGGACGCAAATCTGAGTACAGCTTACTCAGCTTTGTCCCTAAGCTTTTTCGAGCAACCTAATGTTCCATCTGCTGATTTGAATACAGGACTTCAGGCTAATTTCGCTGAGAAGGATACCGAAGTTACTTCCTCAATCCAGTCACCAGAGTTGTTTACCTCAGTTGCAGATGCAAGTGTTGCAGCTTCGGGGAGAATGACTAACATCTCCATCCAGAAGGAGATTTCAAGTGATTTCTCAGTCTTATTTGAGGATTTCAGCCAGACTACTTCAGAAGGCATAGTTTCTCATCAGCCTGACGTTCCACAAACTAACTCCAATCTAGCTTCTGAGAGTGCATCATCGGTTTCAGCCTCTAAGCTTTCGTCTGATGCTTTACCACCTATTTACTTTGATGGAGATTTATTGCAATATGCCGCTCTGCTTGATCGATTTCTCTCTCTGATGGAGTTGGATCCTTCAGGTGCAGTAACTTCTTCCAACATTACTCGATATCTGTTCCTGGCATTCAGAGGAAGAGCTTTGGAGTGGGCCAACACGCTTTTTGAGAGTAATGATCCTGTGTTCCATGATTTACAGACTTTAAGTAATGCTGTGGTTAAAGAATTTAGTCCTAAACCTTTGGAAGCTGACTCAGTAAAAACATCATGCTCTAAAGGGAATGCAGAAGGAAGTTTGTGCCGTTCTTCCAGGGATAATCTAAGTTTCTCCTTCTGTAAGAATCCAACCATTAAAATTGGTCATGTAGGAGTCTCTCCTAGCCCAAATAATTTAAAACTCCAGTGCACTTCTTTGTCATCTGCAAACTGTGTATCTAAGGGAGGTTCGTATCTTCCATTAGACTTGGACTCAGACTCTGAATTTGATCCAGTTCATGATGCTACTCCTTTCCGGGGAGGTCCTATGTTTTCTAAGGAAGTTTTATCTTTACAGGAGATTCCGCTCTCCCTGGTCAAAAACAAATGTTCCCGTAAGAAGAGGCATCAACGAAGATCCTAAGTTCTCCTGTATGAATTTCTCAAGTTCCTCATAAGATTCAAGATGGGTGTCCGGAGTCCACCCGTGAAGAAGTGGGTACTGTCACGATCCTGACTGTAGTTTACATATTTGGTGACTTACCTCTGCCATCTCTATACTGGATCCTGCATCTTTCTGCTCACTGGGATAAACAGCTTGCCAATACCATGAGTTTCCTGAGTCCTGAGTTCTCTGCCTGGAAGGTAATAGTTAACGAGATCTACCTGTGGTGATCTTCTGTGTGAGTCTGAATTCAGCAATCTGAAGTTTAGGCCTAAAAGCCAGCATCCTCTGTTTGTTTGCAAGAAGTTCAGGCTTCAGTGTTCTCTCGGCCTGCTAGGCCTCACTCCACTTCACAGCCTAGTCTAGAGTACTCACATGACACTGACTGTTCACCTGACCCAGAGCTGTCCAATGCTGTGCCAGTCTTAGACTCTCTGTATCACCTGATACTGCTCACCAATCACCAAGGACCAGGAAGTATAAGTCTGAAGACTGGAGTTGGAAACTCTGCCAGTTCCCCGTGTCACACACAGCTCTGTGTGAGCTTTGAAGCTGAGCTCTCTAAAGGTAACCCTTGTACTTCAGTTCCTGTAAAAACTCTGTACCTTTGCTACCCAGTTTGGATTACATTTGTGTTACCATTGATATCCAGTATTTCTACAGTTCATCTTAAAGGCACAGTTGCAGTATTCCATAGTTTCATCCTAAAGGCACAGTTGCAGTATTCCATAGTTTCATCCTAAAGGCACAGTCACAGTATTCCACAGTCTCAACTTAAAGGCACAGTTGCAGTGTTTCATCTTAAAGGCACAGTCACAGTATTCCACAGTCTCAACTTAAAGGCACAGTTGCAGTGTTTCATCTTAAAGTCACAGTCGCAGTATTCCACACTCTCAACTTAAAGCCACAGCTGCAGTATTCCATAGTTTCATCTTAAAGTTGCAGTATTCCACAGTCTCAACTTAAAACCACAGCTGCAGAATTCTACCGTCACAGCCGCAGGGCTTTTCAGCCTCGTCCTAAAGTTACAGCCACAGCCATCGTTCTACTTTCAGTTGCGTTTCCAGTTATATCCAGTACCAGCCCGCATTACAGTTGCATCCCAGTCTCACCAGTAACCATTGTAGTCAAGAAAATACCATTAGAATCCAGAGGCGCTCAAAAAAACCAAATGAAATGAACATTCATAGTGTATCAAATATATATAAAAGACCAGATCAAATAGAATCTTTTGGTAAGTCTTGTACCTAAAATATGGGTCTACTTTTTTAAGAGTAGACAATCACATTTTGGGGGGAGCTGAAGTTCCACCAGTATGGATTCTGTATACCTCTGGTCTTCTTTTCCACAATTGATACCAAAAAGAGAGAGACAAAAACCTCCAATGGTGCAATACTATTTATTCACTGTGCTTGACATATAACAGAAAGGGATAAGGATGGTCTCTCACCATGTGAAGTGGTCTACAAATGGAGTAGACAATAACAGCAAGTTTTTAAAGATGGTTACACTTGGGCGTCCACGGAACCAGCCGTCCAACTCCACAGGTGATGTCACAACCGTCTCCCCCACAACAAACAAGTCCTCCTTCCGATGCAAGCAGTGTCTTCATCAAGGCATGATAAAATAAAAATAAAAATCAAGAAAGTAACGTCAGAAATGGAGAAAAACCTGTCCGCACATTAGTATTTGCCAGCGGACAGAGACAGGGTAACCCCCGGGTATTTCTCTTAGTTACCATGTAAGATGTATTCATTCCTAATAATGCCCCTAGTCAAGATGAGCTCGGCAATGTTTGTTGGACCATGTACAGACCCTTAATACGGGATGAGAAGGATTGAATGAATACTTCACATGACCTAGAAGCTTGTTAAAAAATTTTTTTTTTTTTTTGTCTTTTGCAGTAATAGAAAACTCTCCGTCTGGATAAGATCACTGGTAAACACTAATTCGGGAAATGGGAGGTGGCTGTCTCTGTGCTAATGGATGGGCTCAATAAGACATTGAGGGTCAGGGTGCAGACTTCTTTGCCAAATTGGAAAGGGGTCACAGTAGCTAATCATAGAGAGTGCGCTATTGAACATCACAAGAATATTGCTAGGCGCAGAGAACAACAGGAGGAGAGGTTGAGGATGGTAAGTATACAGGCACATACAGGAAAGACCCATCAGTCCAAACCCCAGATCCCTAATGGTAAGTCAAGGTCAATAATATGTTACACTTGTAGGAAGGAAGGGCATTTTGCCAGAGATTGTAGTAGTAGGACACATAGTCAATATAGACCCCCTAGACAGAAAACACAAGCCAAATTATTAAACACATAGACGGGAACAAGGGACATATAGTAAGGAATCACAAGCCATATAGAAAACACAGATTTGGCTAATGGGAAGAACAAAATAAATGCAACATTACCCTTTGACAAAACTTGCTGGGGTTAAGATGGGGCCTCTAAACTTTTGCTTCTTGTTCCTAGCAGAAATGGCCCCTGATTAACTTAACAGGAGCTTTGTTAGATATGATATACATATAATGTGCTCCCGCTCAGGAAGTACAAAGTATGTTAGACACCCACAAAGACTAATGTTGCATTTCACTTTTCTAGATTCATGTCCATCACAGGTAGAGGAAATTATCTCACAGATACTGGGTTCCCTATGAACTTAGGATGGACAGGACACTGGATTGATGGCTGGGATAGTCCCAATAGTGATACAACAAACACAGAATTTTTTTTAAGGGGAGTAGACCAAGTAGAGAATCACTTCCCCGTAGTGCCCAATCCAGTTAACAAATTTTTATAAAATGTTCTTTACCCTACAAACTTATCTGTCACCAACCTCTATTCTGTTTCTCCACAGTTTCCTCTTCATCTGTTGCGTTCACACAGGGTGGTACAATACATGGACCCGATTACAGTTCAAACACTACATGCCTAATTGGTCCTTCAGAGTTCTGCCCGAACCCAGTATATCTCACCAGCACGATAATACCAGTATTACTGCAGTGTGCCTTGTCATGCACAAAGGGTGGAGGAAGAATGAGAATACTGGTGAAGGGAAATTTTGTATAGACACTGATATGCCTGTTGGTGAATGGCAAACCTGACATTTTCTTTTTCATTTTCTCCTTCTGTCTCTCCTCTAGAGATGTTTTTTTTTTTAGTTATGCTCATGATACTCTACATTGCAAACACACAACAGTTAAATTAAGATACAAATTTGTGTTCCCTACAGGAAAAAGAGGTCTGGAAGTTGAAGGGATATGGTCAGGAGTCCTCAGGACTTTGGACAGATGGACACGGTAAGCCAGTGGCCCCCAGAGCATATCTCCCAAGCCTAGCTGAGGCGGCATATGGTCTGACTCACCTGGGGTAAGGAAGGTATGTGCAAGCTGGTAAGACCCTACTGGAGTGCACCAGGGTACTCTTCTCATGCAGGTAAGAAGGCAATGACATGTTTTTCTTGCTTGAGGAAGAATATTGGTAAGGCAATACCAACAGAGCCATCCCATATCCCTCCTGCAGACGGACCTGTTCAGGTAATACAAATCGACTTTGTACAGTTAACACCCTTTAGGAATTATTGTTATGTATTGGTGTGCATTGATGTTTTCTCAAACTGGGTAGAGGTATTTCCTGCCGCCACGGACGCTGCTGTGATTACCACAAAGAAAATTGCGCAGAAATTTGTGTGTATATAATTGTACACCTAGGAGTAGGAGCAAAACTTGAAATTGGACTATTGTGATCATAGACACTGCCACTAGTATTATGTAGCATCGGAACCACTCCCAGATCTTCACTTAATGAATCACCCTCTTCGAAATTTGTTTTTGTTTTGTTTTGGTTTTGGTTTTTGTGTTTTTGTTTTGTTTTTGGAAGACAACCTCATGTCATGATTGATCTGCACAATGATCAGAAATACACCAATGTGGTGACAGTACAGTACCTTATCGAGATGAGCCAGCATTTGAGAACTTGACAAAAGAACTTGAAACTGTTGATTCCTGGTACACCAAATACTAACTGTCTTGATTGTGAACCAAGAGACTGTGTGATTGTTCTTACGCTCAGGTTGCCTAATAGACAGGTGGGAAGGACCGTACCAAGTTTTGATGACAGCACTATCCCAGTGAAAGTAGCCGAGAGAGAGACTTGGGTCCACGATTCCCATTGCAGGAAAGTCGGTAGTCCGGAAGGAACTCGTAAATGGAGTGAGATTGTAAAAGTATCACCAGAGAGTCTGTTCCGTGAAGACTGAGAGGCGGCACTGTTGAACACTACCTGAGCATACTAAATTATTTGCTATGAACATGAGTTGTTTTGTTCGATTTCTCTTTTCTCTCTTTCCCGCTGACAAACATTTTTTTTTCAGGACATTCTATTTTTGCGAGGTTTTTCATGAGGAGTCGAGTGTGGGACTGGTTCTGGAGGAAGGAGTGATTTACTTATAGGATCCCAGGATTAGCCGATCAGTTTGTTAAAGCCAGAGAAAAATCAAAGGTCTAGTAGTTACGGAGTTCGGAGGTAACGTGATAGGCTATTGTCTGAGGAATACTGTATTTTGTAGATATTGTGACCCCATATTTGAAGATGAGAGCATCCAGAGATGTCAGTCTAGCAATAAGGTGACAGACATCCCTTGAGTGATTACCACTCACTAGTGGGTAAGGTCTTAAACGGAATGTTGGATGTGCTCACAGGTACCTCTAAGACGAAAAGATGCAGGATTAGTGACATATTTTTTTTAGAGTTAGCTGAGGTACTTTAATTACACGGAAGGGAGAGGGGACCGGTGGACAAAGAATATAATATAACTAGACCTCCTAGCCTTAAGATCCACCAGTACCATCGATAAATCCTTGGTATGTTTAAATCTCACCAATTTCAGGAAAGTGGGAGGTAATCAGGAACAATCAGACAATGGCTATTCACACATTGCAGATAAAGAACTCATTAATATGTGTGAAAGAAAGGTTTATGAGTGGCTCTCCCCGAACGCCGAAGGTTTATGTTATCTAGGAAGGACACTACTTATAACCCTTGTTCAATGATTAAACAGACCTAGCATACGTTCCAGAAATGGAAACAATGTTCAGAAAATTATAGGAATATGTAAATCATGAAAACTTTATATGTCACTTTCACGATTTGTTTGTATCTTCTCCCTCTACCCAGCAGAACCTCAATCGAATCCGAACATCAGTGTACAAAGACGTAGGTACATATATGTGTGAAATGTTCGTCCAAATCAGACATTATAGGCCAAAGCACTGTCCCAGCATACTCTATAGGTTGAATGTTGACCCACACCCAACCAGTGGTCCCGTGACCGCCGAGTGCATATAGAGGATGTCTCGTCCTCCTCCCTATCTTCCCCAAATAGAGTCAAATGTCTGATTTGCAAAATGAATACATACGTGTGTCTAGGTCACCGATTATTGTCTGAAATATTTTTCTTATGTTAATAATTTATGGCAGTTATTGTTTACTGCCAAAGGATGGACTGTCGAAGTCAAAAATATTACATAGAGAGAACATACAGACTCCACACATTATGCGTCGCTATGCTTGCAAATACGCGCAGCGAGCACAGCAATATATGGTAACATATGCATTTACACAGACATGCCACAAAGATAGATTCAACACATATTTCCTACAGCACATAATTATAACATTTCAAGCGCCAGACATCATAATGTTTTAAAATTATATATTGGCGTAACGTCATGTATGTGTATTATTGGAGCAGAGCAAGATGGACATGTCGTGGTTGGTGTCACAGTAACCAGATAAATGTGTAGATTCATTTGATGCCTGTTATTAAGTTGTAGCACATTGATATGAGTAGTTATGATTGAATGTAGAAATATAAAGCCACAAAAGGATTCCATTCAAAGCATGTGACGGACAGGAAACTCAGACCAGCCCTTTTAATGTCTTCAAGGCTTGCATATGAACTGATCAATGACTCATCATGAATGAGAAAGTTCCCTCCCCTTGACACAAGAGATCTGTGCATGCCCCCAAGAGACTCAGTGTATTGCTGATGTTGAATTCTCTTGGATTAACTAAATTAACCATCTTGTTGCTGTTTGGGTTGTTAGGTAAAAGAATGAATTGAAAATGGATTTATAAAAATCAATTATTATTTATTCAAAGGGCCACGCCCGTATACAGGGGAGAGGTAGCATTCTCTCGTCCTGTGTCAAATCATTTAACAACAACAACCAGATACACGTATCAACAATGAGTTTTATATAATACACAGTTACGCCCCTTTTGTATGTCCCTCCCATATGATTTCATACCTCAGGAATACAGTGTTAGGCAATAGTGTTATGCAATATTATTATGCAATATTATTATGCAATATTATTATGCAATATTAGGACCATTGTCAAGAATACTCAAAGATACTCGTGAGCTTCAACTGTGTCCATATTAGGAATTACATCTGGTCTCTATGAGCTTTTAGAAAGTGCGTAGTTGGAAACAATACTCAGCCAACAAAGTTGTTTTTCTCTCAGAGTGTGTATAAAGTTCAAGATGAATTTGCTATATCATCTAGCTAGAATCAAAATGGATTCTGTTATGCTTTCATATTACACTAGTGAATATGAGAACCCTTTGCTTATTGGATGTATACATAATATACGTACTATCCCGTAGTGCACACACATAACTGTTAAGCCTTCAGCAGGTTGCCTCAGTCCCAGTATTCGACAGCTCCACCCTTTGATCAGGGACATTATCCATGTGCCCTGTCATCTCAGGAGAATTTCTGGGAACGTATAGTTCACTAATAATCATTTCATGTAGTATTGCTATTTTGCGTTTGACAGTAGCCTTCTAAATACAACATAGGCCGCACCTGTATGCGGTGAACATCAAATGAATGTCTATAATCGCATCGGGGTTACCAAAGAATAAACCTCATCACAGAATACATCATCACATACAATCACATACAATATATTTAAAAACATTTTCCTAATCCTGAAATTGAATACTAGGATTTAAACATTTATCTTTTCCAGTCCATATCATAATGCCTTGGTTAAAGTTCTTTTATATCATGGACCTCCTTTATATACTTGGCATTACACGTATCAGGATCCGTAATGTCTTTGGTCAAATAAGCACAGCAGTGAGCTTAAAGTGCTGTTTCCGGAAATCAACAATATCCTCCAATTTGTGGTATTAAAAAAATGTAGACCAATATGGTATCGTAATAGTTCATGTCCAATGTCCTGGAATCATCACAAATGTCCACAGTTCTGGAATATCCTATCATAAAGATCAATCATGTTATCAATAATTTAATTGAAATAAAACGTCAACTTCCAGTTGATTAATCACACGACTTCATTAGCCATAGGAGAACTTATTAGCCACCTTTACCACTTCGAGGTTTTATTGATACTCTGGTGGCAGGAACATGTTTCCTGATTACTGAGTCAATTACTCTTTTTAGGAATAGTTCATCCTGCAAGAAAACTTTTCTCAAGTTAATATATGTTTTTTTTTTTTTATAAAATTGCTAAATCAATCTTCTTAAATAACAAACATTTTTAGAATTAATAGGTAACCAATTATATATCATATCCTAAGGACATGGTGACAACTACCATTCCCCGTTATGTATGATATCTTCTTTTAACCTTTGAATCTACTCCTGGTAAAATACATATTACATCATAAACTTTAATGAACATCCTATGTAACCATTACTATTTATATACCTAACTCATTATATCTAGCACATCTAGAAACCTTAGGTTAGTATATTGTAACAATCCTTTCACATTCCCTTAAATCAACCTTTTCTATCTACATAAGATCATTTTTTTTCGTGTATTATTGACCTATTTTATTTCCACTAACTGAAATACACCCGATATGTGTAGCTAATATTATCACCAGTGGTGGTTCTTTCTTGAGATACTATTGTATCTATACACATGTACCGTGTTTCACTATTATCACGACTCTATAAAGTTTTGGTAATCACATCAAATGTAAATTGCATAGAGAACTTTGGCCTGCTAGTGTCTATGTATACATATCTAACAATTATAATAGTCTTAAATAATGATTAGCAATACAATTTATATAGCTGCAGTACTTAAAATCTTTCCAACAATTAATGGTATTGCTGGACTGGATACTCCTCAGAATAATATCCTAAATTATTTAAATTACCCATGCATTAATCTATACATCTGTCTTCAAGTGGAGTATAATACTCACAACCACGTTTTTCAAAGTGTGTGTTCGTTACACCAGTCATAAATCCCTCTGGATTTCCTGCTTAGAAAAGAAAAGAGGAAGGAAGGGTCTTATTGAAATAATTCCCATCCACAATAATGGATGAGTACTCATACCTACACCACACGTTTGCTCGCTCTCTCTTCAAAGAAAAATAAATAAATTAAGTCCTAATGCTGTTATAAATAACGTCGCTCCCGTATACTTTCAGAAAAGTTAAAAGTTCTGTAGGATATTAGCTTATAAGCACATAGTCTATTATCAATGATCATAATCATCTCTATCTTGATTGAAGGGTTCATTCAAATACAATTCTGTGGTAGTAACAGTAGTAACAGTCTCTGTATTGTATCTCCATACAATTGTTTTAGTGTTAGGTTCCTTTAAGCTCTGGTCTCTGACCTTTTCATTTCATTGCAAGCTCATGGATCTAGGTGTCCTTCTTCTGCAGCCTTTGCAACGGCTGTATCAGTAGTCAGCGGTACTTGCCAAGGACCATCCTATGCGATCTGTAATGGAACCAAAACATAAGCAACTTCTCACCATAACACCGTCTTCACTCTCTTTAGTGATTGTCCTGTGCCGGACTGTGTGTTTTCGTGTTGGTTAAATATCTTTCCAAGGTTCTTGCAGCTTTTGATATTCTTGTAACTGTTTAAATAATTTGTGTGACACATTTGAATCGTCAAATCATTTTGTAGTTTTGAATCAGTCTCTGGATAATATATCTTTGCTGGATAACATATCTTTGCTGGATTCCAAAAAGAATAACAAAAAATGATATAGAAGAGAGACAAAGCAGAGGCTTAGGTGTAATTCTACCACTATTGAACCAACGATTGGACCATGCCATGATTCAAATTCTGCCTTTCCTGTCTCTTTTGTAGATTAATAATGCTTAATTCTTTAAACTTTCCTTGTCACATTATGACTTTTTATTCTCAACATTACACATATTAAACACAAAATATTTTTCAAACTCCTATAAACTCTATCAGTAAAGAAACTTTACTGTCTTTGAAACAATAGCTCACACCTCAGGCCTTATTATTCATCTCTCAAAAACCCCCTTAACACCTGTTACACATACTATAGTTCCTTATTTTTGCATTAAACTATGTTGTATTAAAACAATGTTGTTTTTAATCAACCCAATCATCTGCAGTAAACATGCTATAGCTTTCTTTATCACCATCACGATCCCTCTTATTATCACATAATTTGTTATTTTGGTCCCATGCCAAAACACAATGTACACTTCTCCATTAAACTTCATCCCACCATAGAAAGCTTGTGAATCTATTTCATGTTAATTACCCTTTAGATTTGCATAACTCATGAAAATGTCCCCTTAATGAAAATTGGCAACAACACGTTATTATTAATAATACTAATTCACTAATTCACCATCCCATTATCCCCTATGGATGCTCAAGAAATGATTCTCCTGTTAATCAGTTTTTTTTTTTTTTTTTTCAATTCCTTTAAATGCAATGTAAAATGCGATGTAATCATTATAATTGTCTTACTCATCCACATTATATTCCTTATACTCCCCACTTTTGGGGGTGAGGAAGACAAGTATGCAGCTGTATCTAAGTTGTGGTGGATCCTGTGAATCATCAGCAGGAAACACTCTGAGCTGGGCATCACTGTGCCACCAGAGGAAACCCTACCAGGATAGGTTCTTAGACAGGGGAATGGGTGACGAGGATCAGTGAAACAAGTAAAAGGACTGATACGCTGAATAAATCATCTGTGGTGGTGCCTAGGCTATTTTCAGCCTCGGACCCATGTTGCTTCTTTAAGCTAGCCCAACGCAATCCCATTATATGGTGAGAGATTTACATCTATTGCACGGTCACTTTAACTGGTCCAGATTCACCCATGCACTTTATGTATGTAGTATGTCAGTGAGTTTATGTGTCCTAATAAACACATTTTTTCATGGAACAAATCATTTGTTACAATTTCCCTGTTGGTTCATATATCCCCTATTGAATGAAGGGATATATCTTTAAATCTGAAATCCTTCTGTAAGCTACACTATTGCTATATTATATCTAAGCTGTATACTGTCAGAGGTAAAATGTACACATCATATAAAATCTACTGCTTAACCTCAGTATTAAACCTATATACTCAGTATTAAACATATATGTTCTTGCTCATGCATAAGTGGATGGTTTGGCTCTGACTGTGTATCTATAATGTTTTATTCATGATAAAGTGTAATATTGTATTACCTTCTATAATTTCTTTGGTTATGAACTTGAATGTATGCATATAGCATTTCCCCCCAAAAAATTACTGTATCTAGAGATTTATCATCTGGTCATACATATCTATCTATCAATAAATGTATACCAAGGCTCCACCGTCTAAGGGTTTTAACTATCTTTGGCCTAGCGCCAAATAATGATCTAGGTAGTTAACTATGTCAGCACACCGTTGACTTTTGTCTTGCGACACCTTGTGGTCTTTTCTGTAAGAAAACACAACTGTTTAGTATCTGACACCAATACTTCAAATAATTTATAACACAAAGGTATATCATCCACATACTGGGTACATTTCTTTACTTATCTCAACATATCATTCAGACTGGCCAGTCCACACAAACTGTACGTTTCTCATGCACACCAATTATGTGCTTCCAAGCAAACTTTTCTTGGACTGTGTCCATCCTATGGAATGCCTTGGCACATATACATATTCACTGAAAAATCACTTACAAATTTAACAACGCTCCTATTTTTATCTGTGCTTTTGTATACGATTATATCCCCACACTTCCTGGCTACGGAACCTGGTTCATCACTGCATATTGTGCAGTCCACTAAGAACTTTTGCAACGTATTATATCGATGCCTATACAATGAGATGGATTTTAGCAAGCATATTTTTTTTTATTTTTTTTTCCTCACGAACCCAGGGTAAGTGATATATAGATATGCTATGCATCCAACTTAATCTGTTCCTACTTTATTCTTCCTGGAATCTTTAGAAATACCTCATCCGTGATGTAGTATGATTTTACACTGTAACTTTTACATTAGGTTCCTTCCAAATAACTTTGAAGAATTGTCTAAAAGTATGTTAATACTGGAATCGTAGTGATTAATTGCTTGTCGCAATCTTTGATTTAAAGCATATACATTAAAGAATGCGTATTCCTTTATCTTTCCCTATGATTTTAGCTGCTGCTTCTGCTGTTTTGAAAACTCTTTTTTCCGTATAGCCCACCAGAGATAGGGCGTTGTCTTCTTGACTGTCTGCCAGATGCAGATGTGTTAGCTTTAACGCTGTTAGCGCGTCTCTAGCCCATATCTGTTGCTGGGATTTTTTTTTATTTTTTTTTTAATTTATTTTTTTCTGATTACAGTTATGCTGTAGAAAGAAATTGGCAGCATTTTCTACAGGTTATCTGGTAAAGATATTAGCTTTTTATATTAAAACTAGAGTAGATAGTTTGTATAACAAACATTTCTAGAGTATTGCTTATACAGAGGTTCCCAAACTGTGTGCCGTAGCTACCTGGGGTGCCTCGGACACTTGCAGGGGTGCCCTGGGTTGGTGGTCCATGACCAATTCAAATTATCCAGTGCTGGTGGCTGCCAGTCATAAAATATGTGGCCAAACAGAAGCAAATATCCCTCACCACACAACTGACTGTAAGGATGACATATAAACGCCATCTACTTAATGTAATATCTATTTTTACATTTCTCAATAATACATTTTTTTCCTAGGGGTGCCGTGAAAAAAATTCTGATATTCTAGGGCCACATGATTAAAAAAAATTTGGAAACCACTGACTTATGCTTATTATGATCCATCTTATTAGATGAAAAAAATCAAAGCTCACTGAACTTTTTTTTTTTCTTTACTGCGTCATGGCTTACAATGCTGCTGGAAAGGAGGGGGCACGTTTCTGCACTGTTACAGCTCTCCGTGCTCTCTGTGCTTCACAGCATTGGAAACTGAAGGGGTTTTTCTTTTTTTTTTTCTTTCTGCTGGCAGACCTTCTCACAATATATTGCATTAAAGAATATTTGCGTATTAAACAATACCATATGGAAACTTCACTTCATAGTTAGATAGTAACATTAGATAAACACATATTTTTAACTACAGATCTGCCAAAAGCCATTTTAACACGGACATCAATTTTTGTTTCCTCAGTTCACAAATATATATATATATATAAACCTTATTATTTCAAAACTTGTAACCATGCCAATCACAGACAGAAGGTTTCTATTAGACACAGATCTGAGAATATACTTAACTGAACATTATGTTCCACACACAAAAAACCATAATACAAATTTAAATACAGTTTGCAAACTTCAATTACCTGCAGATTTCAACAGTTTTGCCGATTTCAAAATACGCTTAGTATTGGTTGATCAGGCCAATATTATTCAGCATGATTGAAATGCAAAACATATACTGTACCCTTTGTCACAGTACTATACAAAATTCGTGCTTCTATGGAATATTTCTTCCATACATGATATGCACACTTAGAGTTAATCCTCCCTGCCCTTCCCATACGCTGGAAAAAATCGCAATCCCTGCAATTTTTCACACACGCGACACGTCTGTCAACTGGGAAGCTGCAGTAGATCCTCTTATCACAGACTACTATCACAAAGCAACATGCCATGTTATGGTTGCTTAAAACAACCAGCAGCTCTTAGCAGCCCAGTATTGCAATATATAGTTACCCTCAAATACATATAATCCCTATAACCTCGGGTTGTTCACTCTATTTCATGTAAACTTCTTGTACACGTGTAGCTGACTAACAAGGGAGGTGGTCTATGTGCTTTATACTTTATTTGGCTCTTGGTCCAAAGCACTTATTCACGCAATCATTCATAGAGTGAAAAACACAGGTCACTGTTTCTCTGCTCAAATCTTTGAATTAATTTTGGTATTCTTATTTACATGCAACAGCATCTGTCAATCATCATTTCCGAGTTACTTGGTCCTTCAACCGATTTGGACATAATTTTGGTATTAATTTTACAAACAAGCAACAACAAACAGGTCCCTGAGTTATTTTACTAGTCTTATCAATATCTCTACTCCTATTCTCATATTATAAAAAATACAATCACACAGACAGCTGGCAGGTATAGAAACAGCATGTACTGGAATACAGCACATACCATGGTATTCTATACTTACCAGTGCTGTAATGATTTGGGATGTTCCTTCCATCATCAGCTGCTGGCTGGCTGGCACACCCCTTTGAGAATTTGATGAAGAGATCGAGATCTATAGTTCCAACGATTGCGAGCCCCCATCTGTTGAATTCTCTTGGATTAACTAAATTAACCATCTTGTTGCTGTTTGGGTTGTTAGGTAAAAGAATGAATTGAAAATGGATTTATAAAAATCAATTATTATTTATTCAAAGGGCCACGCCCGTATACAGGGGAGAGGTAGCATTCTCTCGTCCTGTGTCAAATCATTTAACAACAACAACCAGATACACGTATCAACAATGAGTTTTATATAATACACAGTTACGCCCCTTTTGTATGTCCCTCCCATATGATTTCATACCTCAGGAATACAGTGTTAGGCAATAGTGTTATGCAATATTATTATGCAATATTATTATGCAATATTATTATGCAATATTAGGACCATTGTCAAGAATACTCAAAGATACTCGTGAGCTTCAACTGTGTCCATATTAGGAATTACATCTGGTCTCTATGAGCTTTTAGAAAGTGCGTAGTTGGAAACAATACTCAGCCAACAAAGTTGTTTTTCTCTCAGGGTGTGTATAAAGTTCAAGATGAATTTGCTATATCATCTAGCTAGAATCAAAATGGATTCTGTTATGCTTTCATATTACACTAGTGAATATGAGAACCCTTTGCTTATTGGATGTATACATAATATACGTACTATCCCGTAGTGCACACACATAACTGTTAAGCCTTCAGCAGGTTGCCTCAGTCCCAGTATTCGACACTGATCAGACACACAGAAGTCTCTGTTTTCCCCTGGGTCCTGAGCGAGATGGAGTGTTGGTAATATTTTGCTTCTGTTAACTGGAGTTGAGACACAGCTAAAGATAGAAGAACTGGAGCGATTATAAAGTGCATTAAGGGAGATGGTGATGTATTACTGGCCGTGTCTGTAATGAATTAGTTTGTATTAACTGCTTACTGTGTAAATTGTAACCATGTAACTATATATATATATATATATACTGTACATTGTGATATATTGAATACATATCCTTTTAATAACAAATATATACATCAATGAGCTTTGGAACTCAGATAATGTGTGGGTGTATTGTTTTCTCTTATGGGATGCAGTGTTTTGCGAAGTATAGCACACATTCATAGCACATGAAAATAAGATGCGCAGGCATCCACAATATATATTAGAGCGGGCATTTTAAATATTTGTTTGAAAGCAATTTGGCATTTACACTACTTACTATATGGGTTTTGTGCCTTAGGCAGACATTTACTAAGCAGTGATAAAAGCGTAGAAGTGAGCCTGTGGAAAAGTGCCCATAGCAACCAATCAGCACTGAAGAAATATCTATATTTGCATACTCTCAAACTATACAGAGCTGCTGATTGGTTGATGGGGCAACTTCTCCACTGGCTCACTTCTCTGCTCCTATCACTGTTTAGTAAATGTCCCCCTGAGTTTGATAAAGTGAGAATTCTGAGATTTGTACTTATTTATCCCCCCCCCTTTTTTTCTTCACCCCCCCCCCCCTTATGTACCTCAACTAGACTCACTTGCTGGTCCCCTTTGCAGCAAAATATATTAGATAGGTTTTCCTCTTCCTGGTTGGCCACGTATCACTTCCCGCCAGTCGTTAATACTAATGAAAATTTACTGTTGCCTAGTTTTGTACCAAATATACCTACCAAAGCGTTTTCTCTCACGATATCACTCTGTTGCCAGTTTGTGAGATTATTGCTCTTGTTTGATCTCTGTTACCATACTTATCGCTCTTCGCATTGTTGGGTTTTTTTCATTGACATACCTTTTTGCAAGATTTATGTGTTTTATGTTATTGCTGGGTCCATGAGCGTGGAGGTCACCACAGTTTCAGCGGCTTTTGCTTGGGACTTCTCCCAATTATACTGCTTGATCATATGAGATGATGCAGTCCCTGGGGTTGACCCTCTGTGCTTATCGACCTTATTTTTCCCATTGTGTTTTTTATTTTATGCTCTGAATGTCTCAAAGAATCTTCTGGTGTTTGATAATGCTGATTATCTAACAGGAATGAAAAGCTATACCTTCTATACACTCTAAACACACTTTAAACCTTTAGCCGCTGCGGCCGCTATACTTGGTACACACGCTACGTACTTTTTACGCTAATAGCGTACAGAGTCCAGTATGATGTACGGACTCTGTGTACAAATGCCGCGCTGACGGTACAATGCACCCGCAGCACGTACACACCCAATGAATACGCTTTAAACCTTATACAGCAATGCAATGCGTTACTAAAACACTTTTAAACCTTAGCAGGGAAAGGCAGACACAACACCGATTTGTAGTTAAATCACTGGGTTCCGACACCACAGCGTAATATTGCTGAAAGGGGGTTACAATATATACAATACAATATAAGACAATATAACAGAATAATGGCTACAGTCAATGGTACATACGTGAGTATATTCGCGTGCGCTTCCCGGTCCGGTCCTCCGTAATCTAATAGATAACGTTGTGAGTCTTGTGCCAGACCAGGCTGCAGCAGGCTTTATTTATACAATTCTTCCAAAAGCAATACAATGGATACTGTAATCCCTTTGTCCATTGGACACAGGAATGCACTTTTACAGTACAGGAGAGGTCACAGGTCGATTTGAATTGGTGGGCGATGTCTGTTCTAACTGCTCTTGTGGGTGGTCTCCTCTGGATTCCCGCCGCATACATAATGTACAGTAAATACAGTTTATATTTATATTCTGCTTCTGCACATAACTATCCGCTGGAACATGCAATCTTCCTCAAACCAACACCGGAATGTTACCCTTAAAATACCCTACAGCTGGATACCAAACACCACCTTATGACCTTGTTCTGTCCCCTCCTATTCTGTAAAGGTGAATCCCCTTGTTCTGAAACCATTTAAACTGTTGTTATTTTCTGGTGTGGTGCAGGGGGACTATGTGTACATTGTGCACTATTTGGATTAAATATGTAATGTGTTTTGATAGCTCTCCATGCGTTCACAAACTCTACCGTAAATACCCATACCATGCACTGATGCGCACGACTGCGGGAGCGACCATACGCAAATTGCGAATATGTGCACGCACAGCAGAACAAGTACACGCGCGGAGGCCATCTGTGTGTAGTTCATACGTGATGTGTGTACTGCAATATTTTTCAACTTTGACAGTCCACCCTTTGGCAGTCACCAATAACTGCCACTATCTAATCACTAAACAGAAAAATATCTACACAATATCTACAGAAGTTTTGGATGGTCGGGGGAGAGTGGTAGGTAGGAAATTTATGACCTAGTGGGATAGTAAAAAGCATGCATGTATGAATCCATGTCTGAGGGGCATGTATCATCGTGCCGTATATGTTCTAAATAAGCTTCGAGGTATTGCGAAGTATACATTAAATCCTTCTCATCCCGTATTAAGGGTCTGTAAATGGGCCAACAAACACTACCGAGCTCTTTTTGGCTTCTTGTTCCAACAAATGGGGTGCACATTTAGTTGATGATACATGGAGGGGGAACATATGTGAGTGCTAGTATATGTGGATATCACCTGTCGACTATGTGTGTCGTTAACTGAAGGTTGTAGAGATGAAGATAAGACACATATCTAAAATACATTCACATAAACATTTACATAAACATTCTTGGGTAGGGCTGATGTCTTTTCCGGATGGGTGTATCTGGGCAGAGGGGGACACAAAAGAAAAACAGGTGAACGAAACAGGCCATGAAATTCATTTGCAATCCTTATCATATCACTGTCTCTATGGAAGGGTCATGAA
This sequence comes from Pseudophryne corroboree, assembly GCF_028390025.1. Lineage (NCBI taxonomy): Eukaryota > Metazoa > Chordata > Amphibia > Anura > Myobatrachidae > Pseudophryne > Pseudophryne corroboree. The sequence continues at coordinate 101,665,601 of NC_086450.1, read as the reverse complement.
TTAAATCTGCTGCTATAACAGTACCCTTGCTCCTGAGACTCATCAACTTTGTGCCGTGCTTGCGCCGCGTCAGAATTCGAACACACCTAAATATCAAACCAATAATTATGACGACTCCCAGGATACAAAGGAGAAACTTCCCTACACTCATAATGACATTTTGAGCCCACTTTCCTAAACCTGAGAACCAATTGCGTGGATATCAGTTCCTGCTTGTAAGCTTGTAACTCCCTTCCCGTATACCTGAAGGTGTCGTCATACATCTCAGTGATATTATCTATCAAGTTCGCTAGCGCATGGATATACCTATAATTTATAATTCCTCTGGCAGTACGGGTGATGTCTAATGCGAGAAGGAATTGAATCCCGGTGGATTCGTGGATCAAATCAGAGACTGCGTGCTCTGTCCTATCTATGAGGCGTCTCTTGACGATGTGTTCATAGTGAGTATGAGTATAAGGAGCCTGAGCACTGCGGTGAACGTCTTTCATCTTATCATGGGTTATGGTCATGACCTCTGGCAGTACTCTCCCAATATAGCACAATCCCTCTGAGCTCGGGGCAAGCCACTTGTAAGCCTTCCTCCCACCTATGAAATAGGCATCATCTGGGAGAACATAGGGGACAGAATATGACATCACCATATTACAAACTTTCCAAGTGAAAAACCCAATCCCTAGTTCTCCCATCTGCTCAGTACAAGTATCAGGATGGATGATATGGGCACAATACCCTGGCGATACTTTTCCAACCCACATGGTCTTGCTTCCACGAGTATACAGTACCTATACCGAAAATACCTCCCACTGTTGGCTATTTGGCGTACAAGTTCAGAGTCTATGGGTATCCTATCAGCTCTGTGTAAAAAAGTCATTGTCTGGTTATTTCACGTCACTTCCCAATTTCCCGGTTTTTGGTAATTGGAAATATTGAAACATAATAAGGATCTATCTACATGATACTGGTGGAGCTTCAAACTAGGGGGCCTAGAAATATTGAATTTCTTGTCCACCGGTCTCCCACCCTGTAATTCGAGTACCTCATCTATTGCTAAAGGGTATGGTACTAATCCTGACTTGCTCTGACCTTGAGGTACTTGTGAGCACACCCAGCATTCTGTCTGGTTTAAGACCTTACCCACTAGTGAGTGGTAATCACTCAATGGATGACGGTCCATGTCAATATTAAGGCTGGACTGACATCTCTGGATGCACCCATCCTCAACTATATTCTCATAATTCCTACAAATACAATATTCATCAGACAATAACCCCTCACAGTGCCTCCGAGCTCCCTGACTACCAGAGTGCTTACTGATGCTAGCCTTTACTTGAGCGATGTGCCGCTCCTGAGATTCTACAAATTCATACTCGTCATCAGAACCCATTCCAGATCCCTGCTCGACCTCTCTGGGACCCTCACCAAAACAAACTGTCTTGATCAAAACCAGAATAACTAATAGAACCCTAAACGCAGTCTCTTGTGATCGATCCATTTCGTTTAGGGAAAGAAGGAAAATAAGAAGGGGAAAAGACAGGAAAATGCAGGGGGAGGTGATAACAAAGAATGATACTACAACCGTTCTAGATCTGTGCTCGTATGCCCTTCAACAGTCCTACCTCTTAACCTTCCCGGAACAGACACTCCAGTGATACGAGGTTCTCTACATTCTGCTCTTTGTCACGAGTTCTCTCCGGGTCAGCGGCCTTTCTGTTGGGAACATAAATCTTGCATTTCAATGTGTTTAACTGTTGTGTATTATCAGTTGTGTGACGTAAACCATCTGTGGAAAGTGAAAAGAGACAGGAAATAATAAAAAGAAAATTTTTCAGATTTGCGTTCACCATCAGGCTGTCACGCCATCATGCATATCGGTGTCTATGCACAGTCTCCCTTCACCAGTATTCTCATTCTCCACCCTTTGTGCATGACCAGGCACACTGCGTTAATACTGGTGTCCCTATGCTGGTGAGATATACTGGATTTGGGCAGAACTCTGAAAGACCGAGTAGGCCTGTGGCGTCTGAACTGTAACCCTGTCGGTGGACGTAAGAGATGGAGAGGAAGCTTTGAAGACAAATCACATAGAGTTTAGTAACAGATAAGTTGGTAGAGGCAAAGAAGATTTTACAAAGTTTGACATCTGGATTGGGCACTAAAGGGAATGATTCTCTACTCGGTCTGCTCCCCAAAAAAAAATCTATGTGTGTTATATCTCTACTGGGACTATCCCAGCCATCAATCCAGTGTCCTGTCCATTCTAAATTCATGTGGAACCCGGTATCTTTGAGATAATTTCCTCTACCTGTGATGGACATGTATCTAGAACAGTGAAATGCAACCTTAGTCTTCGTGGGTATCCAACATAATTTGTACTTCCTGGGCGGGAGCACGCTATATCTATACCATCTCTAACAAAACTTCTGCTAAATTAATTAGAGGTCACTTCTGCTAGAGAAAGAAGCAGATGTTTAGAGACCTCCTCCTAACCCGTGTAAGTTCTGTCAAAAGGGTAAAGTTGCATTTATTCCATTCCTCCCATTAACCGAATCTGTGTTTTCTATATGTCCCTTGATCCCATCTATGTGTTTAATAACGTGGCTTGTTTTCTCTGTCTAGGGGTCTATATTGGCTATGTGCCCTACTACTCTTGCAATCTCTAGCAAAATGTCCTTTATTTTTTTTTACAAATGTAATAATTTCTCGGTCTTTTCTTACCACCAGGGTTTTTGGGGTTTAGGCTGATGAGACTCTGGTGTAAGAGCCTGTATACTTTCAATCCCCAGCCTCTCCTCCTGCAGTTCTCTACGCCTAGCAATATTCTTATGGTGTTCAATCGCGCACTCTCTACGACAAGCTACTGTGGCCCCTCTCCGATCAGGAAAAAAAAATTTGTACCCTGTCCCTCACTGTCTGATTGAGTCCGTCCATTAATACAGAAACAGCTACCTTCCTGTAATTCGCATCGTTCCCTGTATCTGATACCCCCATGTATCTATCTATTATTTGCAGGTCCTGATGGGAGTATTCAGATGTCATTTCATTTTCCCTCTGTTTTATGGAGAAAATTTTTCTCCACTTAACAGTTGTGGGGAAATACAACTCTAGTTGCATGTTAATTTGCTCTAAGTTCTCCTGATTGTGTGTTGTCAGTCATAAGACTATCCGACTCTAATCTACAATCAGTGATACATTTTTGGGAGTCAATATTAGGAGGTAGGCACGCTTTAAAAAATACCCACCAGTGTTTGTTTGTCGGTTCATACGCATTACCCAGATCTCTGAAAAATTTCTGACATCTGGCTAAATGTTTCCGAGGGTCGGGGAATTCTGAAATGATTGATCGCAGCTCATCTCTGGGCCACGGGCAATACATTGCATTATTCCTGGCGAGGATTATTCCCTGACTATCGGTTCCCCCATTGGGGGTTACTATTTCCAAGACAGGGTGTAATCCTACCATTCCGTTCCTAATCTGTTTACTGTGAGGTGTTGTTGTCTCTGTGCAATGAACTGTCTCACACTTACCGGTAGCTGTGACCTCACCAGTTCTTTCATTGGGGAATATTGTTACTGCTCTACCTGGTCGGACAGGCCCCACCTGAGTTTCCTGCAGCAAGGTGACTGCTTGGAGGAGAGCTGCGATTTGGCTGGATATATTTGTTATTAAAAAAAAAAGATATAGATTCAATATATATATTACAAAGTACAGTATACCTATAGTTACAACTCATACAGTAAGCAGCTAAAACATACAGTTACATACAATTACAGTTACAGGCCAGCGATACAATTACCATTCCCTCCAATGCATCTTATGTCTCTCTCTCTCTCTCTGTAAATAAATACAGGAACTGATCTGCCAGCAAGTCCATCATCCTCTTGTGACCTATAACCTTGAAAAGACTTCAAAAAACAGGATACATCTTGCAAAAAATAATTAGGGTTAATACATTGTTTTTACATACTACTATATTTTACGGATATACCATTGACTGTAGCCATCTTCTCCCCCGCAATATACGGTAGTGGTGGTGCGGTCGCCATTGTTTTCCCGCTAGGTTTGAACCTGCTGCACGAGCTAATTCCCTTTGCATATCCCCCTCTTGCTGCCATAATTTTAAACAATCATTATGTCTAATCCTTTGTTTTCTGGATTTATTCAGACATATCTTTGACCTTAAGTTCTGTAATACCTCTGGTTCAAAGCTGCTCACCTTAGGGAATGGTTCCCTATCTTTGTGAGTCATACGTACCCATTCAGACAAAAAGTCTTCAGTGTGTGATCCATATTTACCACACATAACAAACCTCGCTGACCCCTTAGGCCGCGGCACCTCAACCTGAACCCTGGTTAAACGTCCACCGCTTGTGTAATTGGATCCCATCGCGGACTTTTTCCTTATTACGCAATCCCCAATGCACAATACGAATAGACGGTGAAAGTTCTTAAAGCACTTTCACCCACTCCTTCTCCGCCGGGTACCACGACTCACTCCAAGAATGACCACCGCGCACCTAGTGAGGTCCCTATCTGATTTCTATTCACTGGAAGTGTTTAGGAGTGACTTACCTATTTCCTGTGAATATACACCGTTGGAGATTTTCCTGAGAGAGACCAGCGAAAACTCCCTATACACTTATACACAAATCACACTTGCGTATGCTCTATACAGTGCTAATGGTACCGTTATTTTACACAAAGCACGTAAAGGGGTATCCAGTTGCGCTATATATATCGCATCCACAAATGCGCGGTCCAATCGCACAGCATATAGGTACTTGTTACCTATCTGCCGTACGATCACGGGTCGTTGTACAAACTGGGACCCTCAGTCTGGAGCGTAATACTAAAAACCTTTTAACTTCAATACTTCGCAAATACAATGCACTATCACGCTCCTTTACAAATCACCCCACGATCTGCGTTTTAAACCTTATACTAACGTGAGTCAGCCGCCTCACGCCACCAAGTCTCCACTCACTTGATGTACCACACGACGGGATCCCGAATTCCGGGGTTCAAATTTCACTCACTCCAACGTTCACTCACTCAGGTATACTTGGTTTTTCTGTACAGAAAATTATCATTCATTCAGATAAGCAGCTCTACTCCCAGAGGCAATACAGTAAATAAGAGTTTTATACTAAACTTTGGAAACTGGGCAATTTTGTGCTATTGTAGCGTGGCTACTGTCCCACCTTTGAACTAAATGACACTATTGTATAATTTGTACTCAGCGCCCGCATTCTTACGCACTTTGCGCAAACACGCGACCGTGCGTGTCCCTTACTTTGTCCGAGACACGTGTACCAATGTGCGTACGCAATAAAACAACTCACACAATTTCTATAAATGTGAGCAATATTAACTATAATCGCTCACTTAACACGCCACACAGTTTCTTTCTGTATAAACCTTTATGCAGAACTGCGTTTGTGTCTTTACGCTTACTTCCTTAAAATACTGTTATTTCAAATTTACCTATATATTTACCTATATAGCAACAAAAGTATCCTATTTCACACAGATCTTTAATGACTCTAGCAATAATCAATAATTTAAATGATATGATACAGATTGGATAGCTATCTTGCAGAACATACACTGATATAAATATACACATAATTATAATAATAATATATATTTACCATTCACTGGTCTCCTGAGACTCCTTTACCCATTCAGTGCTTCTAATTTGCATATGAAAGCTATGTGCTTTTGCCTGCCTGTAAAAGTGGTTTTTCATTGCTAAGAAAAAGCAGTTACACAGGTTAATTTGCATTTCAATGGCTATCTTATAGCAAGCAGATTCTAACTAAATCCTAGAGGTAAAAGAAAAAAAAACTTTGTTTATCTGTGTGTGTAATTCTTACATCAAGTATTCATCTTACTATTAACTTTCACTAGGCCCAGCTGAAACTATTTATAATTGACTATGGCATGAGTTAAATAAATGCATTGGTAACTCATAAATGGTGATTGATGTGACCAAGGAGAGCTGATTATTCTGGGCAGTGAAAATCAGCCATTTAGAAAAATGACCTTCCCAAAATGGCAGCTGCTCCTCCCCCTTCCACATCCATGAGGGTTACACAAAATGGTGGACAGGCCATGTGGTTAGTCCAAAATGGAGGACAGACCATGCGGCTTCCTTTGTCACAAAAAAAATCACACATCATACAAGCCCCTGAAGTTATTTTAGGCCTGAGTTAAATATAAAAACTATATCAATGCTATGCAGCAACTTTTAAATGTACTTTTAACCCTACTTAACAGATAAGCCATCCAGTCTGAATCAAAAACAATATGACTTATTTGAACCTTGTTTTGCAACAATGTGAGAGAGTATGCAAAGAGTATGGGTGCTGTGTACGGTTTTGGCGCCCCCAAAAAATTCACAGATTTTAAATAGCTTTTTTTCTGTGTACCTTACGAGTTCTACCAGCATCTCTACAAACCATACATAGCAGATGCCATCTAATCAGCAATTAAGTAGGGGTTTCAGTGCATCAATCGACCAAGAAAAGGATACGTAGGATAACTTCCCACCCTTTGTTGATAGATTAAGTCTGCTGTGACCTGTTAGGTAGTAAGTATGTGGAAAACCGGAGCGCCCCCAATTGATAATGCTGATTATCTAACAGGAACGAAAAGCTATACCTTCTATACACTCTAAACACACTTTAAACCTTTAGCCGCTGCTGCCGCTATACTTGGTACACACGCTACGTACTTTTTATGCTAATAGCATACAGAGTCCCGTACGATGTACGGACTCTGTGTACAAACGCCGCGCTGACGGTACAATGCACCCGCAGCGCGTACACACCCAATGAATACGCTTTAAACCTTATACAGCAATGCAATGCGTTACTAATACACTTTTAAACCTTAGCAGGGAAAGGAAGGCACAACACCAATTTGTAGTTAAATCACTGGGTTCCGACACCACAGCGTAATATTGCTGAAAGGGGGTTACAATATATACAATACAATATAAGACAATATAACAGAATAATGGCTACAGTCAATGGTACATACGTGAGTATATTCGTGTGCGCTTCCCGGTCCGGTCCTCCGTAATCTAATAGATAACGTTGTGAGTCTTGTGCCAGACCAGGCTGCAGCAGGCTTTATTTATACAATTCTTCCAAAAGCAATACAATGGATACTGTAATCCCTTTGTCCATTGGACACAGGAATGCACTTTTACAGTACAGGAGAGGTCATAGGTCGATTTGAATTGGTGGGCGATGTCTGTTCTAACTGCTCTTGTGGGTGGTCTCCTCTGGATTCCCGCCGCATACATAATGTACAGTAAATACAGTTTATATCTATATTCTGCTTCTGCACATAACTATGCGCTGGAACATGAGTTCTTCCTCAAACCAACACCGGAATGTTACCCTTAAAATACCCTACAGCTGGATACCAAACACCACCTTATGACCTTGTTCTGTCCCCTCCTATTCTGTAAAGGTGAATCCCCTTGTTCTGAAACCATTTAAACTGTTGTTATTTTCTGGTGTGGTGCAGGGGGACTATGTGTACATTGTGCACTATTTGGATTAAATATGTAATGTGTTTTGATAGCTCTCCATGCATTCACAAACTCTACCGTAAATACCCATACCACGCACTGATGCGCACGACTGCGGGAGCGACCATACGCAAATTGCGAATATGTGCACGCACAGCAGAACAAGTACACGCGCGGAGGCCATCTGTGTGTAGTTTGTACGTGATGTGTGTACTGCAATATTTTTCGACTTTGACATGTTAATTGTGCACAATAATTTTTTTCTCTCTCCCTACTTCACTCACCCAGGGGAGACCATCCCCTCTCTTAAACCCTGTACATTTGTATCCAATTTCTTTAGAATAACATTTCTCATCCTGCTCCATTATTACACTACTGCTCTCTTCCCTCCCCCATGTGATACTTTTCACCATCATGTATTCACCACCCCCACTTTTCTGTTTGTCTCCTTGTGGCGATTCGGATCTCTGTTCCCTCGCCCAATTGGACCACTAGGTCCTAACTGCCCAGTACCTTCCCCTTGTTTGTGTTGAGTTACTTGTTCTTCTTTCTCACTAATTTCTCGAATCTTGCTCAACCGCGGTTGAGTACTCTGTCCCTTTTTCTTTAATTCTCTGTTTTGAGTGAGTTGATTTTACTACTCCATTTCCTCTTTTTGTTTTCTCTCTTCGCTCCTCCCTCTCTCAGCGTCATGCCGTTTACTATTGTCCGGGGCCTAAACACGCCCCAGAAATGCTCTCAACTGTTCCGTACGATCCGCACCTTACGCACGGACGTACTTCTGTTTCAAGAACCACATTTTAAGAATCCAGGGCACCCCACTCTGTCTTCTAAATGTTTCTCCTCTGTGTTGTACTCCTCAAGCATATCCAAGCCTAATGGAGTTGCAATTTTGATAAGCAACAAACTCCCCTTCATTCAAACCTCGATTCACCCGGATGCAGATAAGAGGTATATAATCTTAGCTGGCAGGCTGGAACACCTAGAGGTGACTTTTCGCTAATGTCTACGCACCCAACAGAGGCTAGCAACGCTTCTTCAAATCCTTCTTCACTGCCCTCCAAAAACATAGAACGGGATATGTATTCTTGGGACGGGATTTTAATGCAGCATTGGATCCTTTCTTGGATAAATCCGCTAACCAGAAAAATTCCCATACCTGCCCTATATCCGCTGCTTTCTCTAAACAGATTAAAAATGCGTCTCTCTTTGACACATGGCACGCACTCAATCCGTCCACTAAGGACTATGCTCTTTTTCCCTACCCCCATCGTTCTTACTCCAGAATTTACTACCTTTTCTGCCTCTGAGCACATTCTATATTCATCAATCATCCCTAATGTTTGGTCAGATCATTCCTCTATTACGTCTACGTTCAATCTACTAGATGTGCCAAACTCTCGCCCCTCTTGGCGCTTGATCAAAACCCTACTCAAAATCCTATCCTTCAAGGCCAAATTTGATGAAATACTTACTGAATACATTTCTTTTAACAATCCCAACTTAGGTTGTTCCACACTAGTCTGGGAAGCTCATAAAGCTGTCCTTAGGGGTCATGTAATTAGCTATGCATCTTACCTCAATAGGGACCTTAAATTACTTCTCAGAACCCTCACTGACCAAGTCCACACTCTAGACTCACTTCACAAGCGTAACCCCTTGGTCTCAAACTATAAACGGCTTATCGCAGCGAGAGCTGCTCTCAACGCACTGTTAAGCGAAAAAATAGAAAAATCTCTTAGATGGCTCAATCAGCGCATTTATGAGAAAAGCAAAAAAGCTGATACTCTTCTCGCAAACAGATTAAAAGCACGCAAAACCCTCTCTTCTATAGTCTCGATCAAGGACTCTACAGGTAATACTCAGACAATCCCGCTAACATAAACTCTATCTTTAAGGAATATTACACTCGCCTGTATAACTCTCCAGGCACTACTTCTACCCTCCCTGACACACACACACATCTCAGACTATCTGACCTAATGTTCTCTGCCACAGTTAAACTCTCCCTCATCTGCGGACTTATGTAAACCTTTATCTGATGAGGAAGTGTCTACCGCCCTTAAACTACAAAAAACTTCTAAAGCCCCGGGACCAGATGGCCTACCCTTTGCTTACTATAAAATGTCTGAGTGCACACTCGTCCCTCATCTGACATCTACTTTCGATAAAGTGACTAAAGGCGACTTTTTCCATGATGTAACCACAAAAGCTTTAATTACTATTATACACAAACCAGGTCAAACCTCCTCAACACCAATTTATAACTATTTGCAAAACTACTGGCCTTACGTCTAAACCCCCTTCTTCCATCTCTTACACACCCCGACCAAGTTGGACTCGTCCCCTTTCGTCAGGCTCGTCTGAATAACACCAAACGCACCAATAATTTGATTCATCATGCTAATACCACCAGACTTCCTTCTCTTCTGTTGGCCTTAGATGCGGAGAAAGCCTTTGATAGGGTCTCCTGGGCTTTCCTCAATCGAACCCTCCGTAACTTTGATTTTCAGGGGGAATTTCTCCAAGCCATTATGGCACTCTAACATAATTGAACAGGAAATACAAGGATAGTAAACCACTGCGCTCACTGCGGCTGCAGTTGTAGGGAACCCTGGTGTCACTCTACACCATATACCGTTACCCAAAAAAAAGAGGGAACCACCGCAACTGCGCACTGCTGAGAATGATAAATATCAAAAAAGTTTTTTAAACAATGTCTATTTGGATGATGAGGTGTCGTTCAATCTTCTCCTTTTTCTTCCTTTTCTATTTTCAATCGATTTCCTCCGATTTCACCAAATGTCCCTCAAAAACAGTGAAAAGAGCAATATTTTGTGGGGTGTCTTAAATTTCAGGGGATTCTAGGTTGTATAACTCATAAAGATGGTTCGTACCGTACTCACGTATAGTACGGAAAATTTCCCACGTATAAAGGTTTCTTTTATGGCCCCAAGATTTCACCCAGCTGGATGGTTTGTTCTGTGTGTTCTTTCAAACTCTCACCAAGTGGTGTCACAGCACGGGAGATACCGGGGGAAAGAATGTCCCAATTACTGAATATGCCACAATTGATTAATTGATTATATGGGTAACCAGTGGGAATAAACTGGCATACCGTACTCACACTCCAAAAATGTTAAATACACTCATAAAGGTATCTTTTACAGGTGATCCAAACTTCAGACAGATAAACAACGGGTATAGGGAAATGGAGGGTAGGCGTACCCTACTTACAGTCTTCAATGATGTTTTCAAGCACGTAGCGGTTTCTTTTTCCAATTTCTTCCCATGAAATAAACCTCTACTCCCAAGTGCCTCCAATCTCGGTATAATGAGATATATATCAGGAGTGGAAGTTTGATAAAAAGTATTTTATTTTAAGTGAACAATAAAATAGTAAAATGAAATAATAGCCATAGGGCACAAAAAACTCTAACAAAACGACCAGAAGATGTTTATATCACTATCAAACAATGAGATGAAATGGATCCGGATTATCTCACCTCAGTCAATAATGGTCTGGATGGTTTGTAAGTAGTAAATGGCCCTCACACCAACGCGTTTCGACCGGGAGGGAGTTTGTTGTTGAAAGGATTCTTGACTCCAAGGTGGTTTGGGGTCGGCTGTCATTTTTGGTGCACTGGAAGGGGTATGGCCCGGAGGAGCGGTCGTGGGTGCGCAGTTGTGATCTTCATGCCCCCAGACTGATACGCTCTTTCTTCTCGCAGTTCCCCGATAAACCCGGTGGTAGGGGTTCTTTGACCCCTCGTCAGAGGGGGGGTACTGTTAGGGTCTCCTGCCCTGTGCTGCCACGTCGTCATGGCAACCGGGAGACAAGTGCTAGTGGAGTAACCTGAGCGCAGCTGATACTCCGGTTCGGGTCTTTTGCTGTGCAGTGGTTATAGGCTCTGTGCACGGCAGGGGATCCGGTGCTGGTTTTTGTGCTCACAGTCTGTGAGGTCTGAGTGGGGCGTGGACAGCACCTGCTTTATAAGGCCTCTTTTCAGGGTAAGCAGATGCTGCTGAATCTTTGTTGGTTAGTCAGTTCATGAAAGTTAGCCAGTACTGTGTAGCTTTGTATTTGTTTGTTGCTTACTGCAAATAGGCCTGGGGATTTGGTATTACACTCTGCCAATCCAGACCTAGCAGTAAGACTGGAGTCAGTCGTTTAGCTTGCTGGGGTTCTGTTACCACTCTGTGAACTTAGCAAGTTTGTGGCTGTATTCTAAGACTTGCCTGTCTAATCCTGTCTCACTGTGCTAGGTGTGAGGGGTCAGTTTAGTGGCAGTAAGCTAAAACCTGTGCACTGCAAGTGAGAAATAGGATTGTGGAGACTCTCCTTGTGTCTATCATTCCATCTCTGACCAAGGAGTTTACTGCCACACCCGTTGGTAACCCTTTAGGGTTTTGCTGTTGCCCTTAGCAACAGCATTTCGGGTTCTCTATGTATTAAAACACAACATCTTGCTTTTTCCATCTGTGCAGTTCTAATACAAAGGAGATACCCAGTTCCTTAGCCTCTGGGCTTCTCTGTTCACTTTGTGTGTATTTTGTTACCCTATTACCTTCTGTGTACGTTATGTCATATTCCCCAGTTTGTCTGTGAGTCCATTTGTTTTGCATAACAGTTCAAACACCAGTACATTCCTGCAGACACTGGAGTGCATAACAGTTCTGACACCAGTACTTTCCTGCAGGCACTGGTGTGCATAACATATTCAGCAGCCTAATACTCCTGTTGAAATTTTGTGGGAATATGGAGCATACCCCTCAAAATACGTTGCAACAGGTGGTCGATCAGGTGCAGGTCCTGACTCGACAATTTAATGATTTGTCCATTAAAATGCACACCTCCCAGGCTGCTGGTGGAGCTCCCGCAGCAGCAGCACCTGCAGGGGTTAAGGAGCCGAAAGTAAATCTCCCGGATCGTTTTTCTGGAGATCGCTCGCAGTTCTTTTGTTTCAAGGAGAGCTGCAAGCTATACTTCCGGCTTAGGCCTCAGTCTTCTGGGTCGGAGATTCAGCGGGTGGGCATAGTGATTTCCTTGCTACAAGGAGACCCACAGGTCTGGGCATATGGGTTGCAGCCTGACTGTCCGTCGCTTAAAAGTGTTGATGCTTTTTTTACGGCACTGGGCATGTTGTATGATGACCCTGACAAGACGGCCTCAGCCGAGGCTCAGATTTCGATCCTTAAGCAAGGGCGAAGGCCAGTTGAGGTTTACTGTACGGAGTTTCGGAGGTTGGCCCATGATACCCAGTGGAATGACCCAGCCCTGAGACACCAGTACCGAAGAGGTCTTTCTAACCAGATAAAGGACCAACTGGTACAATATCCCTTGCCTGATAGCTTGGATCAGCTCATGCAGTTATCCATCCGGGTGGATAGACGGCTGAGAGAGCGTAGGCTTGAAAGGGAGACTGAGATTTCCTTCCTTCCCAAGGGAACCTCAGACTCTGAGGAATTTTCTGAGGAGCCTATGCAGATTGGGGCTACCCGCCTCTCCTCGCGTGAGAAGACGCGGAGGAGACAGCAGGGGTTGTGTTTGTACTGTGGGAATAAAGGTCATGTGGTAGTATCATGCCCAGAAAAGCCGGAAAACTTCAGGGCCTGAGGGTGATGGGAAATATCCTGTCAGGCCAGAAGTCAGAATTTCCCAAGAAGACTTTTATCATTCCGGTGACCTTGAAGATCCTCGGTCAAACTGTCAAGACTGAGGCCTTTGTGGACAGTGGGGCCGACGGGGTTTTTATGGACCGCCAATTCGCCCTGAAACACTCTGTTCCCTTAGTACCCTTGGCATCGGAAATTGAGATTTGTGGGTTAAACGGGGAACCATTATCCCAAGGTAAAATTACCTCTTGCACTAGCCAGATTTCTTTGTTTATTGGAGCCACACACTCTGAAAAATTGTCCTTTTATGTGACTGTCTGTACTTTTGCCCCATTGGTGTTGGGGTTACCCTGGTTAAGGGCCCACAATCCTCAATTTGACTGGGTCTCTAGGGAGATTCTTAGTTGGGGTACTGATTGTTTCAGGAGATGCTTGAGCCTTCCAGTCAGGCTCTCGCAGCTAAGTTTGCCAGGATTGCCAGGGTGTTATGCAGATTTTGCGGACGTGTTCTCCAAAAAAGTTGCAGAGGTACTACCTCCCCATCGCCCCTATGACTGTGCCATTGATTTGTTGCCAAATGCTAAGCTTCCCAAGAGCAGGTTGTACTCCCTGTCACGTCCTGAGACTCAGGCTATGGCAGAGTACATTCAGGAGAACTTGGCTAAGGGATTTATCAGACCTTCACAGTCTCCAGTTGGGTCGGGGTTCTTCTTCGTGGGTAAAAAGGACGGTTCGTTGCGACCCTGCATCGACTTCAGGGAATTGAACCGTATCACGATTAAAAACTCATACCCACTGCCTCTCATTTCGGTCTTGTTTGACCAGCTTCGTACTGCCACCATTTTTTCTAAGATTGACCTACGCGGTGCGTACAATCTAATCCGAATAAGAGAGGGGGATGAATGGAAGACTGCCTTTAATACCCACTCAGGGCATTATGAATATTTGGTGATGCCTTTTGGGCTCTGTAATGCCCCGGCAGTCTTCCAGGATTTCATGAATGATGTGCTCAGGGAATATTTGGATAGATTCTTAGTTGTATACTTAGATGACATCCTAATCTTCTCCCATTCCCTGGAGGAACATCGGAAGCATGTACGCTTAGTCCTCCAGAAACTCAGAGACCACCGGCTTGGGGCGAAGCTGGAGAAGTGCGAATTTGAAGTTCAGCAAATCGCATTTCTAGGATATATTATCTCCCCAGAAGGTTTCCAAATGGAGGGTTCCAAGGTACAGGCAGTCCTGGATTGGGTGCAGCCCACTAGTTTGAAGGCGCTTCAGCGTTTCCTGGGCTTTGCGAATTTTTATAGACGATTTATCGCTGGATTTTCGTCTATAGTGGCGCCCTTGGTGGCACTCACTAAGAAAAGGGCGGATGTTGCTCACTGGTCTTGTGAGGCTAAAGCGGCTTTTGCCCGTCTCAAAAGGGCATTTGTTTCGGCCAAGGTGCTGCGACACCCAGATCCAGAGCGTCCTTTTGTGGTGGAGGTGGATGCCTCTGAGATGGGTATTGGGGCAGTGCTTTCTCAGATGGGAGTGTCTGATAATCGCCTTCATCCCTGTGCTTACTTTTCCCGTAAATTTTCGCCTGCCGAGATGAATTATGACGTGGGTAACCGGGAATTGTTGGCTATTAAGGATGCACTCGAGGAGTGGAGACACTGGCTTGAGGGGGCTAAGTTTGTGGTCTCAATTCTCACTGACCATAAGAATCTGGCATATTTAGAGTCAGCGAAGCGTCTCAATGCCAGGCAGGCACGATGGGCTTTGTTTTTTGCTCGCTTTAATTTTTTGATAACATATCGCCCTGGGTCAAAAAACATCAAGGCTGATGCGCTCTCGCGGAGTTTTGCTCCAATCCAGGAGACCACCGAGGAGCCGTTGCCCATTGTTTCCCCATCATGTATTAAAGTGGGCATTACCCAGGACCTCTTATCATTAGTCCTTAGAGCACAGGAGCAGGCTCCTCCAGACCTTCCGGTAGGTCTTTTGTTTGTGCCTCCTAGGTTAAGACAGCGAGTGTTCCTGGAATTCCATGCCAAGAAGTCGGCAGGTCACCCGGGTATTGCCAGAACTCGGGAGTTGCTATCTAGGGCGGTGTGGTGGCCCTCGGTGGCTAAGGATGTGGATCAGTGGGTTCGGGCATGTGACATCTGTGCCCGAAATAAGACTCCTAGAGGGGTTCCTGTTGGCCCATTACATCCACTCTCTATCCCATCTAAGCCATGGACCCACATTTCAATGGATTTTGTGGTGGACTTGCCCAAATCCTCGGGGATGACAGCCATCTGGGTTGTCGTTGACAGGTTTTCGAAGATGGCGCACTTCGTTCCACTGGTTGGGCTGCCATCAGCCAGACGCCTGTCTGAATTATTTATGCTGCATGTTGTGCGTCTCCACGGGTTGCCACTTGATGTGGTCTCTGACCGCGGATCCCAGTTTGTGGCCAAATTCTGGAGGGCATTTTGTTCCGATCTCCAGATTTCTGTCAGCTTGTCGTCAGGCTACCATCCGCAGTCTAATGGGCCGACTGAAAGGGTGAACCAGTCCTTGGAGCAGTTCCTCAGGTGTTATGTCTCCAAGTGTCAGACTGACTGGGTTGCTCATCTGTCCATGGCGGAGTTTGCCTATAACAACGCGGCTCACTCTGCTACAGGGATCTCTCCCTTCCTTTGTGTGTATGGGCATCATCCTAAGGCCAATTCTTTTGACCCCCTGGACTCCACGCCTGGTGGTTCCTCTGTGGTTTCGGTCCTTAGAGGTATTTGGCGGAAAGTGAAGAAAGCCCTTGTGTCTGTGTCATTAGTGACCAAAAGGGTTTTTGATAAGCGGAAAAGACCCTGCAGCTTCAAATTAGGAGACTTCGTCTGGTTGTCTACCAAGAATTTGAAGTTGAGACAGCCATCTCATAAGTTAGGGCCCCGGTTCATCGGCCCTTATAAGATCACCAGGGTTATCAATCCGGTGGCATTTCAGTTAGATCTGCCCCGTTCTTTGGGTATCAATAAAACATTTCATTGTTCCCTTTTAAAACGGGCGATTAGTAATCCTTCTTCCAGTGGAAGACCTTCCCCTCTTCTGATACGTGGCCAGAGGGAGTTTGTTGTTGAAAGGATTCTTGACTCCAAGGTGGTTCGGGGTCGGCTGTCATTTTTGGTGCACTGGAAGGGGTATGGCCCGGAGGAGCGGTCGTGGGTGCGCAGTTGTGATCTTCATGCCCCCAGACTGATACGCTCTTTCTTCTCGCAGTTCCCCGATAAACCCGGTGGTAGGGGTTCTTTGACCCCTCGTCAGAGGGGGGGTACTGTTAGGGTCTCCTGCCCTGTGCTGCCACGTCGTCATGGCAACCGGGAGACAAGTGCTAGTGGAGTAACCTGAGCGCAGCTGATACTCCGGTTCGGGTCTTTTGCTGTGCAGTGGTTATAGGCTCTGTGCACGGCAGGGGATCCGGTGCTGGTTTTTGTGCTCACAGTCTGTGAGATCTGAGTGGGGCGTGGACAGCACCTGCTTTATAAGGCCTCTTTTCAGGGTAAGCAGATGCTGCTGAATCTTTGTTGGTTAGTCAGTTCATGAAAGTTAGCCAGTACTGTGTAGCTTTGTATTTGTTTGTTGCTTACTGCAAATAGGCCTGGGGATTTGGTATTACACTCTGCCAATCCAGACCTAGCAGTAAGACTGGAGTCAGTCGTTTAGCTTGCTGGGGTTCTGTTACCACTCTGTGAACTTAGCAAGTTTGCGGCTGTATTCTAAGACTTGCCTGTCTAATCCTGTCTCACTGTGCTAGGTGTCAGGGGTCAGTTTAGTGGCAGTAAGCTAAAACCTGTGCACTGCAAGTGAGAAATAGGATTGTGGAGACTCTCCTTGTGTCTATCATTCCATCTCTGACCAAGGAGTTTACTGCCACACCCGTTGGTAACCCTTTAGGGTTTTGCTGTTGCCCTTAGCAACAGCATTTCGGGTTCTCTATGTATTAAAACACAACATCTTGCTTTTTCCATCTGTGCAGTTCTAATACAAAGGAGATACCCAGTTCCTTAGCCTCTGGGCTTCTCTGTTCACTTTGTGTGTATTTTGTTACCCTATTACCTTCTGTGTACGTTATGTCATATTCCCCAGTTTGTCTGTGAGTCCATTTGTTTTGCATAACAGTTCAAACACCAGTACATTCCTGCAGACACTGGAGTGCATAACAGTTCTGACACCAGTACTTTCCTGCAGGCACTGGTGTGCATAACATATAACCCCTCTACTTCGATGATAACGAATGGAATTCTTTCAGACTTTTTCGCTATCTCCAACGGCACACGACAAGGATGCCCTCTGTCTACCCTTATTTTCGCTTTAATAATCGAACCAATTACCTGTCGTATCCGTTTTAACCCGGATATTTAAGGTTTTACTGTTAAAGACTCCCAGTACAATCTTTCCTTTTTCAAAGACCACGTCCTCCTTACTCTTACTAACCCATTAATTTCTCTGCCAAACCTTTTTAAAGAATTGTCTCTCTCCGGGGACCTCTCTGTCTATAAGGTTAACAACGACAAATCAGAAGCTCTCCCCCTGCATATCCCAGCCAACACACTGAATCTTCTTAAAACCAATTTTTCTTTTACAAGGCGCCATACCTCCATTAAATACTTAGGTGTCCATATCACCAAATCTTACCACACTCTATACAAGGTGAATTACCCTCCCTTATTTAAGGAGATATCTAAAACACCCTAGGCTGGAAAAAAATAACTTTATTTCCTGGATAGGTAGAATTAATGCTATTAAGATTAATGTTCTCCCCAAAATAATATACCTTTTCCATTCTCTCCCAATCCCTGTCCCTCTTCGGATTTTGTCAACCCTCCAAACTCAATAAGGTAAATTCATCTGGAATGATTGAAAGCCAAGATTATGCAGAGAAATTCTCCAGAAGAGCTCTACATGTGGTGGTTTGGGTCTTCCCTCCCTGTTGAGATATTACCATGCGTCAGCACTCAGCCAATTAGTCGCCTGGCATTCCCCAAGACATATGAGAAGATGGGTTGGCTTAGAGAATGACCTAGCTCAGGTTGCTTCAATATCTCACCTTCCATGGCTCCCTCGCACCCATAGACCTAAAACCTTTCAGTCAGTGCCAACAGTTTCCATAATGCTTTCGGTATGGGACTCATTACATGCTAAACTCTCACTACACAAATCCCCCTCTCCCCTGACTCCCATTTGGAATATCCCCTCCTTCGTCCCAGGCCGGTCTTCTCATATGGCTTCCAACTGGTCAAAGGCAGGCATCTCCTGCTTTATCTTATACTCCATATTAACATCCCATACTTCTTTGCAGACCTTCAAATGAAACACTCCCTCCCAACTTCTTATTTCTATCAGCACCTTCAAATCCAAGATTTTATCATGTCCTCTACTAGGAAATCGCCTCTTCCTAATGTTCCAACACCAATGGAATGCCTTTGTATATACCGCTCCACGGATTAAGGCACTATCTCTATCCTGTATCAGTCTATTTTACCGCCAGATTCTTCCCCAGTGTGTCACATCAACTTGCATGGGAAACAGATCCAGGGTCTTCCCTTCATCACGACACGTGGAACTCTGTTTGATTAAATATTTCTAAATGTTCTATCAGCATCTCCATCAAGGAAAACTCCTTCAAAATATACATGCGCTGGTATCTAGTCCCAGAACGATTACACCAAATATATCCAAGTATGTCCAACCTCTGCTGGTGCCAATGTGGCCATATTGGCTCTTATTTTCATATTTGGTGGAGCTGCCCTAAGATCGCTTCCTTTTGTTACTTGGTCCGACACCTCATTCAGTGAGTTATACTTGACTCCCCCCCTTCCTCCCCTGAGACACTTCTGTTGTGTGCCCCAGCCTGTCAGCTATCTAATGGTGTGTACACACGGTGAGATATTTTTTTACGATTTGGACTATATAGTCAAAATCGTAAGAATAGTTAGTGCAGATCGCAAGGTGAAAGTCACCTTGCAATCTCAATTCGATGCCGATGCGCGGTCGGCATCACAAGCCTAGATAGACTGTGCAGGCAAGTAAATTTTGACTATCTCTATAGAAGAGATAGTCAAAATTGACACTTAGCCAAAATCGCACATAGTCAGTATCGCAAGCACAGTCATTATGTGCTTGTGATGCCGACCTAGCCCCTGTCGCATAGTGAGAATCGGGCTTAGCCCGAATCTCACCGTGTGTATGCGCCTTAAGTCTGAAAACAAACTGGCTCAACATGTAGCCTGTGCAGCTAAGCTGCAAATCGCTAAATCATGGAAACATCCACCCCTCCCACACCTCATGAACTTGTGAACCATATCTGGTTTGTAGCAAAGATGGAATACCTTTCCTCCTTGATGAACAACACAGTGGACAAATTTCACAATATATGGACTCCTTGGTATGCTGAATTTCAAGTGGCTCTCCCAGGTCTCCATTAATTTGCCCTAGCCTCTTACTCGTTTTTCCTTCCTCTCGACTCGCTCTCAGCTCTCTTCTGTCTTCTTCGTCTTCTTCTTTCCGTCTTTTCCTCTTTTTTTTCTTCTTTATCTTCAATTTTGCTTCTTAATTCCACTACCTCTTTTCTTTCTCTCTTTTTTTTTATTATATAATTACCCTCGGGGATTCCACTGGTTGGCCCTTAGGGGTGTACTTCACCTATTGTTTTTGTTTGTATTTTGCAAAAAGCTCAGTACGTATGATTTCCTAGTCTATGTAACCCTGCGTGCAAACCATTGTTCTCATTTATGTCTATAGACTATGTCAATTGGTACCTTTTGTTACTGTACTTCAACTGTATCTACTGTTTATATATGACATTGTTACTCTTCTTTCAATAAAATTTGTGAATTAAATAAAAAGTTCAGCAAACATTAGGAAGAGGGGACATCACATGGCACTTACTTGCTTACCACTCACTGGCAGCACCAATTGTACACCATCTGAGCATGTTGTTGACAGTTCCTGCTGTTTTCTTTAACTATCCAGTGCTGTCAAAAGAGGAGTTTCAATGCCACTTGCTACATGTACCATCCAGAGCAGGGAGAAGTGGGTTGCATAGGAATTGAAGGAAAAATAGGCAGAGTAAGGAACTGGAGGGATGGACAAATCAATTATCAGCAGCAAAGTTCATTGAGGAACCAGCCACCAGGACGTCATTGCAGATCAATCACAGACCCATCACACTCATTGCTACCACTTGTAGTGTGCCTACTGAATAATCTTTATATTTTGAGACATAAAACAGAGCCAAAATAATTTCAGACATGGAACAAAGAGCAGGGAAGACCCTGCTCTAGAGAAAGTGTATGTTCTAGACTCGCTTTCAAAAGGTGATTAATCAATATAAAAACTCAATATTTTATCAGAGGGACATTAACGGAAACAGATGTGTTTTTTTTCACAATTAATCAATGTGCCATGGGTTTATATATAGATTACGTTTGGACACTCAAGGAGTTCAAAGGACTACTTGTCTGCAATACACAGCAGGAAGACAACAGGCAGGAGTCTGCCAAATGGAGGGAACAAGGCAGTTTGATATTAAAAACAGTTTTTGGCTAAAATCACTACTTCTGATGTAGCTAAACATCTCTGAAACTCATAGGAGCGATTACATTTTTTTTTTTTTTTGGGGGGGGGGGCAGACAAATTAATCGGCTCCCATCAGAACAATTGTTGCTCTGATTGGGCCCCCATTACTTTTTAAGTGCCCAAATAAATGGGGTTTAGCCTTGAGTAGCGACTAAACCCATCTAGAGTCCTGGTTAGGGTGCCCAAACGCCCGTTGTAAGTGAGCTGAAATCAGCCCTATTTTGCTCAAAATTGCTCGGATCCCTATGGGCCAGTGAGCACTTTTGTGTGAATTCGGGCCGCCGTAAAGTGCGACCACTGCCACGATGGCTCACACCCACAAGATCATTGCAGATAATAAAATTAACCCCCAACAATTGAATTGCTTAGTCTTACGCCTCCTAGTGGTAGCAGCTGAAAAACAATTGAATCTCCCAAATAGAGCAACATGGCACTTTGTAAAATGGAGGACTTGTGTATCTAGGCACTCACCCCTCTCTATACAGTGACATTTAGAAACATTATAGAGACTTTTAATGAGAAATAGATTGTGCACTTATATGAAAAAAGAAAAACATGCTGATACTGTGAAAAAAGGTAGCAATACTCACCTAAAATGCTTCCTGTGCAATGAACAAGTTAGAGTCGAAACTAGGATTCTAGTCACGGCAGTAATTTGGCGCATTCCCCCGCGTTTTAAAATTTTTATTATTAGGTCATAAGTTTGAGCTAGGCAATTGCCAGTATACTGTAACAGTTGAGGGGGTGCTGAGACCCTAAACACCCCATAACACCTCTCCCTACTTTCAGCCCTACCATAATAAAATATCTTGGGGATGAGAGACAATTCTAAACACATAATGCACTTGTTTCACTTTCATATACACTGTATACACACAGCCTGAAGAAAATTGTATCCAATATTTTTAATAATGTTGTGCATTAAACAAAGTTTGTGTACACTGATCCATCAGAAACAAAAAGTGGTACTATCTCAGTTGTGCTAAATCCTCATTTTGGAATATTCTGTATTTCAACATTGTGCATATGGGACAGTTTATACATACCTTAAATGAAAGTTTTAGCTGAGACATAGATGTAAAAATATATATTAAAACTATTAACACAACTAGAACCAGCTCTTTAACAACCAACCTGCCATTTATGTATCTACTTATTCCAGTCTCAGTCTAGTCTCCGTTTCAGTCTAGGAAACTGTGCCCGAGGAGACGGACATACCATGAGAGAAAAAAACAGATACAACAGCGGTGAGGCACTAAGCCAACACACAACCATAAACGAACAAGGAGGGTACTAACCAGAACAGAGGATAGTAACACCACCTTAACTAGGATAGCAAAGCTACCTCAACAACAGAAAGGGACTGCAATGGCGGGCCAGCCAACACTTACCCAGGTAAGCAGGAAATCAAAGCACTGAGGCGGGCACCCAGTATCCACTACGGACTACGAGAAAAGGAATTACTGGTAGGTATTAAATTCCTATTTTCTCTTACGTCCTAGTGTATACTGGGGAACTGTACTTTAGTACCATGGAGAAGTCCCAAAGCTCCCAAACGGGTGGGAGAGGGCTGAGACCCTTGCAAAACCGCCTGACCAAACTGAAGGTCATCCTTGGCCAAAGTGTCAAACCTATAGAACTTAACAAAAGTGTTCGAACCAGACTAAGTAGCAGCTCGGCACAATTGTAAGGCCGAGACACCCCGGGCAGCCGCTCAGGTAGTGCCCACAAATCTCGTTGAGTGGGCCTGAATAGACGTTGGCAAAGGCAGACCCGCCGAAGTATAGGCTTGTTGAATGGTCAACCTGAGCCAACAAGCAATAGATTGTTTAGAAGCTGGACGACCAATCTTGGTGGCATCATAAAGGATAAACAGTGAATCAGATTTCCGATGACGAGCAGTCCTTTAGACATAAATCTTCAGAGCCCTCACCACATCCAAGGACTCTGGGCCAACGAAAGCATCAGACAACACTGGAACCACAATGGGTTGATTCACGTGAAAAGTTGACACCACTTTTGGCAAAAACTGAGGCCGGGTCCTGAGTTCCGCACTATCTTCATGAAAATTCAAATATGGGATCTTACAGGATAAGTCTCCCAATTCAGAGACACGTCTGGCAGACGCCAATGTTAGTAACATCACAGTCATCCAGGTAAGAAATTTCAATTCCACCCTATGAAAGGGTTCAAATCAGTCCGACTGAAGGAAGGAAAAAACCACATTCAGATCCCACGGAGCCGTGGGAGGTACAAAAGGAGGTTGCATATGAAGAACTCCTTTCAGGAAGGTTTGTACTTCTGGCAATAGAGGAAGTTGCTTCTGGAAGAAAATAGAGAGCACTGAAATCTGCACTTTGATGGAGCCTAAATGTAGGCCCATATCTACTCCCGCTTCCAGGAAAAGTAGAAAGAAACCAATTCTAAATCCCACCGGAGAAACCGTTCGACTTTCACACCACGAAACATACTTTTTCCAGATACAATGATAAGGTTTTGACTTAACCATCTTCCTGGCCTGGACCATAGTGGAAATAACCCTGGAGGGAAGACCTTTTCTGGCTAGAATCTCCCTCTCAATTTCCAAGCCGTCAAACGTAGCAGCGGTAAGTCTGGATAGATGAACCGACCTTGCTGAAGAAGATCCTTTTGAAGCGGCAGAGGCCAGGGATCCTCCAGAGCCATGGTTAGGAGGTCCGAGTACCACACCCGTCGAGGCCAATCCGGGGCAATTAGAATTGCTTGAACGCCTTCCCTCCTTAGTCTTTTTAGAACTCTTGGGATTAGCGGTATTGGGGGGAACAGGTACACACACTGGAACGTTCATGGTGTCGTCAGTGCGTCCACTGCTATAGCCTGTGGATCCCTCATTCTGGAACAGTAACGACGTAGCTTCTTGTTGAGACAAGAAGCCATTAGATCTATCTGCGGACAGCCCCACCGGTGATACACCTCAGAATGTAGGCTCCATTCCCCCGGATGGAGGTCGTGTCTGCTGAGGACGTCTGCTTCCCAGTTGTCCACTCCTGGAATGAAAATGGCTGAGATGGCCTTGGCATTGGCCTCCACCCAGAAGAGTATCTTTGACACTTATCGCATTGCTGCTCTGCTTCTTGTTCCCCCTTGTCGATTTACGCACGCTACTGCTGTGGCGTTGTCCGATTGAACCTGGATCGCTTGATCCCTCAGGAGATGGAAGCTTGCAGAAGGGCATTGTAAATCGCCCTGAGTTCCAGGATGTTTACCTGAAAGTCGCCTTGCTGCTGGGGCCAACTGTCATATGGAAGGCTTAGTGGCAGGGGATCCGGTAGTCTGGTCCAGGGATGCAGCAGTTGCAGGTTTACAGGACTTACCATGAGATCCTCTAGGAGTAGTGGAGACCCCTCGACCCCTGCCTCTGAACCTTGCCACATGAAAGGGCAGCAAGGAGGATCCTGAGTAAGAACATCTGGCAGGTGGCACAGCCGACGGCAGATAGGTAGACTTACCCACCGTTGCCTGAGAGATTAATTTATTTATCTCGTCTCCAAACAAGGCATCACCTGTAAAGGGAAGGTTTTCTACACCCTTTTTGGAATCAGCGTCCGCTGACCATTGACGTAACCACAGGGTTCTGCGGGCAGAAACCGCCATAGCAGTAGTGCGGCCACTTATTTTACACAATTCTTTTATAGCTTCGCTCATAAAATTTGCAGCATCCTGTATGTATTGCAGCACAGTAATGACCTCTTTCCTGGGGCAGAGTGTCTAATCCAGAGGTTCTCAAACTCGGTCCTCGGGGGCCCACACAGTGCATGTTTTGCAGGTCTCCTCACAGAATCGCAAGTGAAATAATTAGCTCCACCTGTGGACCTTTTAAAATGTGTCAGTGAGTAATTAATACACCTGTGCACCTGCTGGGTTACCTGCAAAACATGCACTGTGTGGGCTCCCGAGGACCGAGTTTGAGAACCTCTGGTCTAATCCAATAATAATATTATCAGACCTCTTGACTACAGCCCTTGAAATCCATTCACAAACTATTGTGGGGCGCTGCGCTACGCCTGCTGCCGTATATATTGCCTTGAGAGTGGTCTCAATCTTATGGTCAGCAGGGTCTTTTAGGGATATACAGTAGCCCCTGGTACCAGCAGTACCAATTTTCTAGACAGTCTGGACACAGACGAATCGACTGATGGGTTTTTTCCCCCCCAGACTTTCCTGTCATCAGCTGGGAGGGGAAATGTAGATAAAAACCTCTGAGGAGCTTTGAATTTTTTGTCACTGTTCACC
The DNA here is from genome assembly GCF_028390025.1 of Pseudophryne corroboree. Classification (NCBI taxonomy): domain Eukaryota; kingdom Metazoa; phylum Chordata; class Amphibia; order Anura; family Myobatrachidae; genus Pseudophryne; species Pseudophryne corroboree. The sequence goes on along the minus strand of NC_086450.1, from coordinate 101,640,561 downwards.
CATGCCTCCCTGGCCATGGAGTTTAATTCCTTAGACACAGGAAACGTGGCTTGGTTTTGGGTTTTACATTAAAGTACAACTCTTCATCTGGTTCTGCCTCTTGGTTGGGTATGTGAAGAACCTCTCTTACAGCATAAATTAGGGCCTCCACCCCAGGTGACAGAGAGCTGTCCTCATCGATATCATCAGTGTCATCTACATCAGGCTGGTCAGAATCAGACTAGAATACCTGTGGCAGTGAGCTATGTGAAACAAACAGGGGGGGTGAGAAGCTTTTCTGGTATCTGATGCTTTAGCCATACAATCAACAGACTGTTTTAACACCTGTCTCTCCTTCCTAGCTGCAGCTAGTCCTGAATTCACATTGTGAATCATGCTCTTAAAAGTATCTAGCCAGTCAGGTGCCTGTGAACTGTGACCCTGTGGAGATAAAGAGCACTGTTCATATTGTACACAATGATAATGCAGTGAAAACCCACTGAAAACACCTCCACACAGACCCTAGAGAGCCCCTGGAGTGACACAGAGAAAATGGAGGCCAGCACACAAAACACAGTAGAGCAGTGAGTAAAAGTATGTGTATCACCTTATATGTTTGCAGAGGCGAAACCGCTGATGAGCTCCCCCCTGCTATGACCCCCTGGTATCAGTACCGAGTCTGTAACAGCATGGGTCCGTGGAGGAGCACCATGCATGCAGCCATGTGATCCGCAGCAGCAGGAAATGGCGCCATCCCGCCTCTGGTCCGCTCTCTGGGAAGCCCCATCCCCATAATGGCGCACGGCCCCACATAGTTTTTTATACATGCTGAAAGTGATTGTACACAGTACACACAAGGCCTACTGACAGTGTGGAGCAGAAAGCCCTGTTGAGTCAGTGTAGTCCGCCGCAGGCACCGCAGCTCATGGCCCATGACTGCCACGCGACATGCCGCCAAACCGCACTGCACCGCACCGCATCTGTTAGAGGGTGGCGGCTAGCTGCTGGCGTGGACACACACAGTTGGTTTGGTCCCTCCTCTAAGTCCCACGAAGCAGGTAGACTGGTTGCCAACCAGTACTACCTGAAAATAAATAACTAAAATAAAAATAAAGGAAACTCTCTGGAGCTCCAGAAAAATGCTCCCGGCTCCTTGGGCACATTTTTCTAAACTGAATCTGGTAGGAGGGGCATAGAGGGGAGGAGCCAGCACACACATACACACACTAAAGGTTTTTAAAGTGCCAGGCTCCAGTGGACCTGATCTATACCCCATGGTACTAAAGTACAGTTACCCAGTATCCATTAGGATGTAAGAGGAATGATGAGAAGGAAGAATGCTTTCCAAAATAGAAGTGTTAATAGTTTATTTTTTATCAATAAACAAAATGCAAAGTGAATGAATAGAAGTGAAATCTAAATCAAATCAATATTTGGTGTGTCTACCCTCTGCCTTCAAAACAGCTTAATTTCTTCTAGGTACACTTGCACATCATTTTTGAAGGATCTTGTCAGGGAGGTTGTTCCAACATCTTGGACAACGTCTGTGGATGTAGGCTTGCTCAAATCCTTCTGGCTCTTCATGCAATCCCAGACAGACTCGATGATTATGAGATCAGGGCTCTGTGGGATCATATCATCACTTCCAGCACTCCTTGTTTTTCTTTACACTAAAATAGTTCTTAATGACATTGGCTGTATGTTTGGGGTTGTTGCAGAGGCATCACTAGGGTTGGTGTCACCCGGTATGGTAACTCATGGTGTCACCCCCAAGGACCTCCTTCCGTATCACACCACACGGAACCCTTAGTAATGTTTTTGTACTAGTTTTACTTGTAAATCATAATTCCTGTATATCACTGAATGCAATGGGAATAGTAGTAAAATAAACAGATAATAATATATACAGCCTAAGTGTAATAACATTTACATAAGAGTTATGCAAATAAGACTAAACACCCAAATTATTAAACTTGACAGTTCCATGATTTACTGGCCACAAACTGTAAAACTGGTTTGCAATGAAATTAGTTTTTTTCATGTGTTACCCAAGATTCTGAATATGACATATGAACATAGCAAAAGAAACTCTCATGAACAGCATACCAAAACATAATAAAATCATTATAAGCAACAAAGTATATCACACGTATTCATTTGCACACATCTATGGTTTACTTTGAAATAATACCATAAAAAAACATAAACAGTAACAAATACAGATGCATTTTAGCACTTAGTGAACATCTCAACAAAATAATCAAAACTTTCCTTTCCTGGCCTTCAAAGCTAAGAACTTGTGAATCGCTTCATCAAAGTCAATGCCTTTCGCCAACTCACTTTCAATTGATATTATTGCAAGATTGGAAAGCCTTGACTGTCCCATGGTATATCACAAATAGTTCTTTATAAGTTTCAGCTTTGAAAAGCTCCTCTCACATGAAGCCACAGACACACAGATTGCTAGAAATAATTTTAGACTTAGGGGGTAATTCCAAGTTGATCGCAGCAGGATTTTTGATAGCAATTGGGCAAAACCATGTGCACTGCAGGGGAGGCAGATATAACATGTGCAGAAACAGTTAGATTTGGGTGGGTTATTTTATTTCTGTGTAGGGTAAATACTGGCTGCTTTATTTTTAAACTGCAAATTAGATTGCAGATTGAACACACCCCACCCAAATCTATCTCTCTCTGCACATGTTATATCTGCCTCCCCTGCAGTGCACATGGGCCCTCATTCCGAGTTGATCGGTCGCAAGGCGAATTTAGCAGAGTTACACACGCTAAGCCGCCGCCTACTGGGAGTGAATCTTAGCTTCTTAAAATTGCGACCGATGTATTCGCAATATTGCGATTACTAACTACTTAGCAGTTTCAGAGTAGCTCCAGACTTACTCTGGCTGTGCGATCAGTTCAGTGCTTGTCGTTCCTGGTTGACGTCACAAACACACCCAGCGTTCGCCCAGGCACTCCCACCGTTTCTCCGGCCACTCCTGCGTTTTTTCCGGAAACGGTAGCGTTTTCAGCCACACGCCCCTGAAACGCCGTGTTTCCGCCCAGTAACACCCATTTCCTGTCAATCACATTACGATCGCCGGAGCGAAGAAAAAGCCGTGAGTAAAAATACTTTCTTCATAGTAAAGTTACTTGGCGCAGTCGCAGTGCGAACTTTGCGCATGCGTACTAAGCGGATTTTCACTGCGATGCGATGAAAAAGAACGAGCGAACAACTCGGAATGAGGGCCATGGTTTTGCCCAATTGCTAACAAAAATCCTGCTGCGATCAACTTGGAATTACCCCCTTAGTGCAAGGTTTGGTAAAGATTCTACAAAGTCGCATTCTGCTATGAATTTCAAAACATTTAATACTGCACAATCTTTGGCTTTTTCCAAATCAATCTCTGCTGCTTTCAGGTGTCTTCTCAGTCTTGGTATTTCTATTAAAAGTGCACTTCCAGATAACTCATCATAGAAAGTGGTCAATTTTGGAACGGACACCTTTAACTGTTCATCAGTGGCAGATATGAGACTCTTCGCTTGGACAGATTCAAACATGGCTGCTATTTCCTGGAGGACTCTTGATCTGATCTGAAGTTCTGAAAGAAAGTGATCAATGCACTCAAGCATTGCCCTCTTATTTTCTTCTTGAAGAGAGAGTCCAGCATCTCTTGCTTGTTCCCCTGCCAACCTCTTCTTGAACCTGGCTCTTCTCTGTACTGCAATTCCATATTCATCTGATTTTGAAACTGTCTGTTCAATTGCATGCTCCACTAGTTGATTGCGTTCCTCATGCTGAAAAAGTTTAAGTGCCTCTAACTTTGTCACCACCTTGTCAAGAGTTAAACCCTTAGTCTGGGAAAGACTCAGCAGTCTATTTACTAAGCATTGGATGGAGATAAAGTGGACGAAAATAAAGCACCAGCCAATCAGCTCCTTACTTCCATGTTATAGGCTGTGTTTGAAAAATGACAGGAGCTGGTTGGCTGGTACTTTATCTCCATACACTTTATCACCATCCAAGGCTTAGTAAATATACCCCTCAGTCACACCACCACAAACCTAACCCACCAAAATTGAACAACTCATACAATACAATGCAGTATAGGTTAATGTGTATTATGTATTTTTCGGAATAACAATAACCATACTGTACAATTTCACTGAATACAAACATACTCATACTTACTGTGCAGATTTTTTGAAGGTGAAAGTAAAAACTAGGCCGCAGCACTCAAATCCAATAGCGTCAGGAGTAGGTCTAGGCAACTGGCTTCTCCAGAGTGCTATGAAACCTCTCACTTTATTTTCTGAAATTATGTTTATAACAAATGAGTAACTCTAATATATAGATAATTTATAGTGCACTATTATATATGTTAAATCAATGGGCAGCAAGAGTTTCCATTTGCAGATGGGCAAACACTCGCATGACTGTACCTGTACGGAATATGACTTAAGCATAGTAATCTGGCTTCCGTGGCTGCCCACACCTACAGCCACTTTGCGTGCAACTTGGAATCAGACTCATAAATATAAAAATTATATTGAAATATTAAAAATAAATTGTCTATTACCTGTAAGAGATTTTATGACACAGCACAAATAGAATAGTCACCCAATAAGTATTTTGCAAGAGAATGGTAATGTTTAAATCAACGATGGGACGAACTGATGTTAGTTACTACATAGCCTATGATAATATAGAAGGTTATGTGTGCTCACTAATGATGTTTACAGTGTACAGTTTATTCTTAATAAGTTAACCCCATAGATTATTACAGATATAATACAGATGGGTCCTCCGTTATCTTGGCTGGCTGAGGCGTTAGTCGCGATCAGGCATACGCAGCGTACCGGGGCGCAGGTAGGTGCGCCTAGTCACAGGGAGGTGCACAGAGCGTTTGTTGTTACCTTTAAGTGTAATACCTGCGATCATCCACCAGATGTCGCTTTTTACAATCACCACTGCGCATGCGTGTGGTCTCCTGTAAAATACAATACTGAAATACTTAGTAAGAACTACTTTACTAGTGCATCTCATTACGCTACATTATTTCATACAGTATATAACAGTATATACAGTACAGACGCAAATAGTACAGCATATGCAGATGCAAACAAACGTGATAAAGCCACAGTATGGTCCATTTACAGTACTTTAGGAATATGTGAGCGTCCAAGTCAGATAAATCAACATAAAACCAGTAGTGTACACAGACGCAAACAGACGTGTTACCTGCATATTGTTGCCTATTGATGTTAGGGATATTGTATGTTAGCGTCCTAATCCTGTAGCCATTACGGCATAATCAAAACCAATGGACTTATTCATCTGTCGTCGGCGAAGTGTCCGACTGGTGAAGTGTTCCACTTCCCATGCTTAGAGTCCCGGGTTCGATTCCTAAAGTAGGAATGCATGTTAGTTTCTTCCAGACACTTTATTTTTTTTATTTTTTTTATATCTATCATACTGTAGTATATTTTCAAATTCAATACAAGTGTGCACACAAGTTTTACATAAAGCAGGGCAAAGCTGCAGGAGCGTTTCTACTGTTATGGTTCTATGCACCGTACGGTACACATACAATTCTGTATCAGGGCAGACTCAATTGAAATGGCTACCGTCTGTGACTCCTTGCCCCATGGAGGCACTTGGCTATGGAGCAAGTAACAGCATAGGTTTTGCAGGCTATGGGCCAATGCTGAGGGACCGTCACAATCCTTTAGCTAAAATACACAGGGGCAATAGGGATAAGCGAGGTCTATGCACATAACGATACACTGGACTCTATCGCATAGCAAAGTGACAAAATGTCTGAGGCCCATGAACCCCCACCTCGTAGCAGCACTCAGCTATGGAGCGAGTGACGGCATAGGTTTTGCAGGCTATGGGCCAATGCTGAGGGAGCGTCACAATCCCCTAGCTAAAATACACAGGGGCGATAGGGATAAGCGAGGTCTATGCACATAACAATACACCGGACTTGATCGCATAGCAAAGCGACAAAATGTCCGAGGCGCGTGAACCTTCGCCTCGTGGCAGCACTCAGCTATGGAGCGAGCAATGGCATAGGTTTTGCAGGCTATGGGCCAATGCTGAGGGAGTGTCACAATCCCCTAGCTAAAATACACAGGGGCGATAGGGATAAGCCACCATAAGCTGTCTGCTGTGTATAGCAGATTTCCATCTGGGATGCATTTGTGTTTGTAATAAAAAAAAACAACAACATTTTACCTGACATTTAGTGTATACAGTACCTCTCCCCCATAACGACACATCATACGGTACATTTACCCCCATGTACTGTACCATACCGTACTGTATAATGGAATATTTATTGGAAAAGCATCAATATTAATGTAAAAAAAAGTCTTTATTACAACTTCCAATTTCATGTACTGTACTGATCAAAAATGTACAGTACTCTATTATTCAGGACTTATAAAACTGTAAAGAACTGTTCTGCCAGCAAACGAGGAGACGGAGCTCCCCAAGGGAATAGGGGCGATACCTGGCAGCCATAACACTGTATGCTGTACAGTCCTTAACCGCAATCAGCGTCTCAGACATTGTGCGTCTCAGACATCTTGCATCTCAGACGTCGTGCATTCCAGGCATCCCAGGTTGTTATGTCAGTTCCCCTTGGTTTTGATTATGCCTTTTCTTTGAACACTGTATATTCCACTGCACCGCCCTACCCCCATCCCACTTCCCCCTTCTCTCCTGGGATCCTGCACAGTTCATGCAGTAGACAGGGAGAGAGTTCAGATCAGGTTACAAGACATGTGCAACAGTATACTGTAGCAAAATCACATAGAGAACTGCAGTCGCGTTGATACTGTGTAGATGTGTAAATGGTACAGTAGCAGTGATCCCTCATTAAGTACAACACAGATTCTCACAACACAGATTCTCTAACGCCGACGATCTACAGTACTGTGTTGCTCAAACAGTTATTTGCATCAGAATACACTATATTTACTGGTACTGTATGTCAACGGGTGCTCATTACCACTGTGTATTGTATATAGTGGAATGAGTCGCTCCTGCAGATTTACGCTGATTTATGTGAAACCTGTGTGCACCCTTCCATTGAATGTATTACAAAGAAAAAAAACAATAATAAAGTGAATGTCACGGGAACACATACAAAAAAAAAAAGGTTGGCACTTTGGAAATCGAACCCAGGACGCTCAGCGTGGGAAGTGGGAGCCTTCATCGCTAGCCCACGACACTTCATGAAATATTCACAAGTTCATGTGTAAAAGTACTGCAAAGAGAGATTGCTTCCCATTGGTGTTGGTTTATGCCTTAGGGGACTCGGACGCTCATACATGTATTTCAAAGGCACAGTATTTTCCACCGCCTCCCCCTACCCCATTGCCCTTTCCCCCTGGGAGCCTGCACAGTTCATGCAGTAGACAGAGAGGGAGTTCAGATCAGGTTACAAGACATGTGCAACAGTATACTGTGTAGGAAAATCACATAGAGAACTGCAGTCGCGTTGATACAGTGTAGATGTGTAAATGGTACAGTAGCAGTGATCCCTTCTCATTAAGTACAACACAGATTCTCACAACACAGATTTTCTAACGCTGACGAACTACAGTACTGTGTTGCTCGAACAGTTAGTTGCGTCAGAATACACTAATATATATTTACTGGTACTGTATGTCAATGGGTGCTCATTACCGCTGTGTATTGTATATAGTGGAATGAGTTGCTCCTGAAGATTTACTCTGATTTATGTGAAACCTGTGTGTACTGTTCCATTGAATGTATTGCAAAGAAAAATAATAATAAAGTGACTGTCACGGGAACACACAAAAAAAAGAAGGTTGGCACTTTGGGAATTGAACCTGGGACTCTCAGCGTGGGAGGCGGGAGCCTTTATCGCTAGCCCACGGCACTTCATGAAAGATTCACAAGTTCATGTGTAAAAGTACTGCAAAGAGCGATTCTTTCCCATTGGTGTTGGTTTATGCCTTAGTGGACTCGGCCGCTCATATTTCAAAAGCACGGCATTTAGTGCACTGTACATACTTTAAATTCAATGAGCTACATTGTTCCTTTCACACATTAGTTGTGTCTGCATACACAATCTTTAGTTGCGTCTGCATACACAAGTGTTTTAACATGTTCGTTCGTGTCTGTATTATTATTTTTTTTAACTCTCTCCGTCTGACAATTGGTCACCATCTACTAACATTACAGTCATCACTGACCATTTGCCAGAGCTTGTAGATCAATCCGCCGCTATTCGATCTAAAGTACTGGATTAGTGGAGCATTAGCAACCCAGTGGTGGAGATGTGTATTGCATGCTGAGTATCTAGTCCAGCCTTTTTCAACTGGTGTGCCGCGGCACACTAGTGTGCCGCGACCAGTTGCTGAGTGTGCCGCCGCTCGCCGCCCGCCGCACGGACCCGATCACTGCCGCCAGTAAGAGCTGTCACCCGCCCCGCCGCACGGACCCGCTCACTGCCGCCATTAAGAACTGTCACTGGCACTACCCACCCCCGCTGCACGGACCCGCTCTCACTGTCAGATCGCCGCACGCCGCCGCCCGCCTGCCTCACAGACCTGCAGCATCCTGTTCATATCCTTTCCGCAGAGTCAGCCGGACCGTGACCTATGACTCACCATAGGTCACGGTCCGGCTGTCTCTGCGCCCGCCCACTCACACGCTGCTCTGCTTGCTGATCCGTGGTGAGTTCCAGGCACTCCTCACCGCTATATATTATAAGGGGGAACTGGTGTGTGGAATTACTAAGGGGGGGGGGGGGGGAGCTGGTAAGGGAAAAGCTGGTGTGTGGAATTACTAAGGGGGGGGAGCTGGTAAGGGGGAAGCTGGTGTGTGGAATTACTAAAGGGGGGGGAGCTGGTAAGGGGGAAGCTGGTGTGTGGAATTACTAAGGGGGGGGGGGGGAGCTGGTAAGGGGGAAGCTGGTGTGTGGAATTACTAAGGGGGGGGAGCTGGTAAAGGGGAGCTGGTGTGTGGAATTACTAAGGGGGGAGCTGGTAAAGGGGAGCTGGTGTGTGGAATTACTAAGGGGGGGCTGGTAAAGGGGAGCTGGTGTGTGGAATTACTAAGGTGGGAGCTGGTAAGGGGGAAGCTGGTGTGTGGAATTACTATTTGGGGCATGTGTGTGGAATTACTAAGTGGGGGAGCTGATGTGTGGAAATATGAGGGCATGTATGGGGCATTACTTGGGGGGGTGGCGGTGTGTGGCATTACTGGGGGGCAGGTGTGTTGCATTAAAACAACCGATGGTGTGCCTTGGCAATTTTGAAATCTTGTTTAGTGTGCCACGAGTTTAAAAAGGTTGAAAATCACGGATCTAGTCGCACCTCAACTCGCTTGTCCAGGATTAAACTCAGCAACCTAAGCTATCGCCTAGGCGTGACTAAACCTCCATCTAGGCGCAGAAAGAGCCAAGATAACGGAGGACCCATCTGTATGCCAAATCTTATACTATACATTTTATATTTATTTTTTTATTACCAGTTAATTATATGGTGCACACATATTCTGCAGCTCTTTACAGAGAATATTTTGGCCATTCACATCACTCCCTGCCCCAATGAAGCTTACAATCTATACTCCCTATTATATGTACACGTACACATATTTACACTAGGGTTAATTTTGTTGGGAGCCAGTTAACCTACCAGTATATTTTTGGATTGTGGGAGGAAACCCACAAAAAACATGGAGAGCACATACAAACTCTACACAGTTAGGGCCATGGTGGGAATCGAACCCATGAC